>NC_043709.1:6383453-6438245 GCF_006229205.1 Suricata suricatta
GCTGTGCCTGCAACTCGGGCTGCCTGCCCGGGGAAGGTGCCCGCATCCCAGTCCCGATCCCGCCCCATCCCGCCCGCGGCCTCTTACCCTCCAGGCTGGGGCGGGGCGGGGGGCGCCGGGGACCGGTGGCAGCGACTAGCGGCGATGCCCGCGCGGGTCACGCGGTTAGTGGGGATGTTGCGCGGGGCTCAGCGCGCTTCTGCCCAGGCGTGGGCGCCTGCGGAGCCCTGAGTCTGGGGCCCGGGTTCTAGGCCCGGCTTTGGCATGGTGAGCGCTATGACCTTGAGCTGGTCAGGAACTTGCCTGAGCCTCCATTTATCCATCATAAAAAATTTTCATGCACTCAGTCACCATTAATGGACAGTGCATTGTCAGGCCCTGGGAGGCACAGGGATGAAGATGACCATTCTAGTTCTAGGTGGGGCGGCTGGGGGGCACAGGAAAGTTGGACTGTCCTAATGGAAAGGGCAGTGGTACGCATAGGGCACTCTGGTGGGCATCCTGGGGAGAGAGGGATTCTGGAAGAGTTCATGGGGAAGCTAGGGGCCAAGACAGAAGGGCAAATGGTGGTGGGAGGGAAGGGGAGGGCACTCTGGATAAAGACCCAGAGGGGTGAGCAGCATGGTGACCTTGGACAACTGACTGCCCCTGATGCAGCCAAAGCAGAGAAAATTCCAGATGGAAATATAGAGCTAGAGGCTGGAGAAGTCCAAAGTCTTGGAAGGCAGGCTAAGGAGCTGGACATTTGAGGGAAGTCAGTGAAAGTGCTGCAATCAAGATATGTGAGTCCCTGTGGCCGTGATGTGGAAGACTAAGAGCCCTGGGGGGAGGTGGGGGAGGGGGAGAAAGCTGTGGCATCACAGAGGCAGAGGGTTGGAGAGGAGGGAGTAGACAGCCAAGTACTGAGGAGGTAGATCAACAGACTTGGAAATGGACTGGTTGGGTGAAGGAGATGACAGATGAGGAAGAGGAAGTAACCCAGGTTTCTAGTGTGGCTGCGCCTGTAGCTGAGATCAGGGAGTGGAGTCAGTTCAGGAAGAAAAGGGCTGTCAGGGTTGAGGGGCCCAGCAGGCTGAGGGCTGTCCTCCTCTGCATTTCAGGAGAGCTGAGGTTGCAGAGGGAGGAGTGAAGACCAGAGCCTGAGGGAACTCCCCCAGACTGAATATGTAGGGTAAGGTGAGGGGGGTCTGACTTCCCAGAGACCCACTTAAGGCTTTGGACGGATGGGCTGCTTTCCAAGCTCCAGAATCTGAGCCTGTGCAATGTTGGGAATGTTGGACGGCCCAAAGAAGAATTCCAAGATCTGGGTCCCCACTAGCTCACTGCCACCAACCAACCACCTGCATGACTTTATAGGCATGTCACATCCTCTCTGAGACCTCTCCAGCCCTTGTGTTGACCTACTTAAAGCTCTACGCAAGGCTCCCATACATACAAGTCTCCAACTTCCCTTTTGGACTAAAGGGCTAGGGGTAGGGGATCAGGAAGAGCGTGCCAGGTGAGGCACCTTCCAAGCAATAGCTAGCTTCCTGAAAGGTGGAATGTGCATGAGTTAGAAGGTGTCAGGTGAGGTCACTACTCACATCTAGAGGAGGCTGGAGGGATGGCTGTTGGACAAATCCCCACTTACTGACGCACCGGGTACCTGTATTTTCATGTAAGTGGTTTGCTTTGAAAGCTGGACTCACAATCACCTAATTACTCCAGGGAACAAGGAAACAACCGTGGAAGATGCTAAAGGAAGAAATCAGCATAATTGGTCCTCTACAACTTATCCCTGTAAACTTCCCTTCTGGGGACTTCGCTCCAGCTCACCTGTGATCGGCAGGTTGGGACCCAGCTCAGGGTGCATCCCCTGCGTTCTGCCCATCAGTCCCATTCCCCTTGCCCCCAGCACATTCAGCTCTGACCTCGTAGCCCTACCTCCCTTTCCCGACCTGTCCATCTCTAGGCCAACGCATCCTGACCCCCTACAGCAGGGCACGACGCCCCCAGCCAAGCTCTTCACATTTACCTTTGGTTTCTCTGGCAAGGTCCTGCACGGTGGGCTCTGCGGCCCCGTCTGTCACAGCATCCACAGTAGCATGGTCCAGGGCTGGCTCTGTGCTTCTGCTTGGCATCAGTGGGTGGGTGGCTGATGTGGTCAGGTTAATGACTCTATCCAGGGTGGTCTCCCCCATGGCTGTGCCCAGCTTGCTTGTGTCCAAAGCAAAAGAATCCGTAGTTATGTCTAGCTCGGCTGTGTTTGCTCTAGCCAAAGCCATGGCTACGTCTGTCCTGGTGGTGCCCAGCTTGGCTGAGTCTGGTCCCACCAAATCCATGGCTCTACCCCCTTTGGTTGTATCTGACTGGGCTGTGCCTGCTGTAGCTAGGGCTTTGCCCAGCATCTCTGGGTCTGGGGTTACCAAATCCATGACCATGCCCAACTTGGTTGTGCCTCCTGTACCCAAGTCCATGGCTGTGCCCGGCTTGGTATCCAGAGCAGGGAACTCTGTGCCTATATCCAGCGTGGATGTGCTTGATGTGGCCGGACTGATGGTCAAGCCAGGTCTGTTGGTGGCCATTGTAGCTACAGGTCTGGCTGTGCCTGGCCTGGTTGTGTCCAGAGGAGCCAAATCCATGGCTGTCGCAAGACCCATGGTGGAGGTGGCCCTTGGGAGATGCAGCCGCGGTCTCGGGATACTCCGGAACCGGGGCTTGCCTCTTCCTGGAGGAGTCCTGGCAGTCACGTGGGCAGTCACTGGGACAGGGGGTTTCTGACCTATTGAGCCTGGCCCTGCAGGGCCTGGCGATTTCTGGACTAACCGCGATTGAAATGGCAGAGCCAGGTAGGAGCTCACCAGGGGCCTCTCCACTGTGGCCATTCTGCTGGGTTTGGCCAATCCTGGGTTCCCTGGGCCCTCAGAGTGAACTCTGCCCCCTGGCACTAGGGAAACAGATCGCGAGCCTGGGGTTGGCGGCCTCCCTCCTCCATGGGTGGCAGCCTCCCTGCCTGGAGTGGGCAGCTCTTCCCAGTGAGAAGGCGAGGGGTGCACGGGCCATGGCTGGCTGTTCTGACGGAGTGTTAAAGAGATGGAGCTGAGCTTCCGGGGTGCCGTCTCCAGCGGGGGCACACTGCGGGCCCTGGCTCCGAGACCCAGTCGGCCGGAGGCCTGTGGGATGTGGCTTTGAGGGAAGGCATCCAGATGGATGGTTTTTCTGAGGACAGGGATGAGGGGTGACGCCCCTCCAGGGAGCCTTGAGGAGCGGGCAGGGCGTCCCAGCAGGTGGCTGCGGGAGACGGACGTTCCAGGGCTGGGGGCTCCATGCTGCTGCATCTCAAAGTTGTGATCCATCCAGGACTACCCTAAACCAATCAACAGAGAGAAGAGACCAAGCAGGGGTGAGGTGCTAAGCGTGCATTGCTTTGATTCCTAGTTAACAGAGAGCACGAAAGCTTCTTTGCTAAGTAGCAAATTAATTTTTAGTTGTCGGTGTTTGCCAGGGTCTTATGAAACAAGACACTATTTTAAAATGTAACATATTCAAGTTATGGGAAAGATTATAGAGTAATTGTTAAAACATGATTATCATTTTAATATTACACAGCCACTAAGGTATGAAATCATTTTAAAGATCGTTCACTTTATAATGGGAAAAAATTGGCAAATATCTATGTATATAAAAAGCTTACTTCTAAATATAATTTTTAACACTGAGAAAACAGAAATGTATTACAAGAAATATATTTGCAAGAAAACTGGTGGGGCACCTGCGTGCTTCAGTCGATTAAGTGTCCGACTTCAGCTCAGGTCATGATCTCACAGTTTGTGAGTTTGAGCCCCACGTCGGGCTCTGTGCTCACAGCTCAGAGCTGTGACCCTGAAGCCTGCTTCAGATTCTGTGTCTCCTTCTTTCTCTGCCCCTTCCCCTGCTCATGCTGTCTCTCAAAAACAAACAAACAAACAAACAAACAAAAAAGAAAACTTGTAATATGTCAAGGCATAAAAGTATGGGATCCTCAGGGGCTTGGGTTTTATACTAGTTATCAAAAACACAAATATCTAAAGGCAAAACAAACAAACAAACAAAAAAAAGCCCTCCCAGCCTTGGGGCCTTGGTCTGAAAGAGTCTATTCAGGGACCCTGTAGGAGCGCAGTGGTTATTGGGAGCCTGTCAACCTGTCTTTTTCAGGAGGGGCCAGAGTGCCCGGGTTCCCACCCACGGCAGCCAAAGTAGGAGTCCAGGCATCCAGGTGGGAGGCCGAGGGATGACCCGTCTGGCCTGGGAACAGGGTCTGCCTCTGGGAGGCTTCTGCCCAGAGCCAGGAAAGAGCCAGAGCTGCAGAGGAGCCTGGTCAAGGGGCGGCTGGGGAAGTGAAGTAGCGAATGTTCTCGGGAGGAGGCTTGTCCAGGGAACAAGCGACAGCTCTGCCCCTGGGGAAATCTACCATCCCCAGCGGTGCCAGGCTGTGAATCGGGCAGGACTAAGCTGGAGGTGAGCGATGGGCAAAGCGTTAGCTCAGTGTTGGGCCTCAGAGGATGAAGGTTGGACCAGGGGCTGGGGTAGTTCATTCACACCCAAACCCCCAAGGTGAGGGTGTGGCCTCTTCCTGAACATCCTCCGCTGGACTCCCAGGCTGTAGGGGGTTGGTTGGTGTGGGGCTGGGGCGGGGGGGAGGTGGAGGAGGATAGAAGGCCACAGGTGCAGTGAAGACCAAGCCAGGCCACAATGAGGCTCAGCCCTGGAAGATGACCTCGTCAGATCTGCTGGTGGGAACAGTATGAAGGATCAGAGGGGAACAGAAGAGGAGGCAAGGAGAATGGCAGGGACTCCGTTGAAACAGTGGCAGGGGCGGGGGCAGGGGTGGGTGATACTGGAGAAGGCTGCCCAGCACAGGGATGGAAGCGACTAACCACCTGGAGGTGGGGAGAAATGGAGGTCAAGGACACTGACAGGTAGTCCGCATGGATGAGCCACCCCTAGGTGAGCTCCAGCGACCCCAGATGGCCAGCTGGCGCACACTCTGGGCTCCATCCAACTTGACCATTGGAACAAAGTTTTTTCTGTTGCTTTCTTTTTATTTTATTTTATTTATTTTTGAGAGCAAAAGAGAGCACGAGCAGGGGAAGAGCAGAGAGAGGGAGACATAGAATCCAAAACAGTCTCCAGGCTCTGAGCTGTCAGCACAGAGCCCGTTGCGAGGCTTGAACTTCCAGACCGCAAGATCATGATCTGAGCCGAAGTTGGATGCTTAACGGACACCTTGCTTTCAGCACAGCAGGCAGGCGGGGCTGCCAGGGGGGGCTCTCAGGAGAGGGCACGGCCCTAAAGCCAGGTCTCTAAGGACTGGAGTCTAAGGACTCTCACAGTGACATGCCAGCCCCTCTCCAGCCCCGTATTTGTATCCAAGACTGTGCAGCCTCCGTCACCCCCACTGAGCACGTCCCTCGGGCCTGCTCCCCTCCTTTATTCACAACCACACGTACCTGGATACGTGCACATCTACCCTGCACTTAACCCAAACACCTACCCTCAGTGTGCAGGCCCACGCAGAGAGAGCAGAGGCCTGTGGATCGGATTTCTGGGGCCCATTTGTTCCAGCGTCACCAGATCCCCACCCCTCACTGAGTCTACACTCCTGTCATCTGTCCCTTGGTCTTATCCCACCCACTCCCCCAAACACACACACACATAAATACCCACCTACCTTGACCAGCGGACAAGGAAGGCCCAGTGCTTCCTCAGTCTGGGACGGTGGGGCTGGAGAAGCCTCTGACCTCCCCTGCACCCAGACTCGGCCACTGTGACCAGCTCAAGGGCCTCTTCCCTCGGAGCCCGTCATGGGCCTCCACTCAGCCCCCAGGCCATAGTCCCCAGGCCTAGGGCCCAGACCTTTCCTGACCTGTCCCACCAGCTACTTCCCGAGCTGGGCCGGGCTCTGGGGCAGGGAGGGGCTGGCTCCTCAGCAGTGGGCGTCAGTGAATGGCTGCTCTGAGTCTCTGGAATCCCGAAGGGCCATGGAAGGCTCCTAATGGCCTGGCTGGGCTGCCCTGGACTCAAGGCCACCTGGGAGGGGGAGGGTGGTGCCCTGCTGCTGGCCTCCCCAAATCTACTCTAGCTCCCGCAGACTCTGACCTCTGAGAGCGGTCTCCAGTAAGAGCAAGGATATTCCAAATGCGGCCACGCTCTGGTGGTCCCGCGCCGTCCTCACTCCTGATTTCCCTCTGCGTTGCCCTCACACCCTGCCTAGTTCTGTGACCTTCAAGTCAACTTGCCCACCCACCTGAGTTCTTTTCTGGGACAGGCTGGAGTTCCTGGGAGCTAAAGCAAGGGCTGTCTGCTTTAACACCAGTCCCCCGAGCCCCTCCTCACTCCCACCGGACCCTCTACTAAGGTCCTGAAGATGTGCAGATGACCCAGCCCTGAGCCCGAGGAGACCCACTCTGTGGGCTGGGTCTCACCTGTCTCTGTCATCGCAATAGTAATAATAAGGATGGTGCTGATCATATCTGTTATTTACTGAACACTTACTATCGGCCAGACTCTGTGCCAGGACCGGGGAGGAGCTCACAGTCTGCTCGGGAAGACGGGGTCATAAACAGGTCCTTACGGTAACACAGCAGTGATGGTGGATGACATCTTTCCAGCACTCACCCTGAGCCAGAAATTAGGCTAAGAATCTCCTGTAATCTTCGCCTTGTCACCTGCTTTTTGCTGATGAGCACGCCACAGCCCACACAATGCCGTGAGGTCAGGTTGATTTTCCTGTGTATTGCTCCCCTTAGTCAGTGAGCTTCTGGAGCTGTGCTGGCCAATAAGAATATTCTACGATAATGTTCTGTATCTGTGCTATCCAGTGTGATAGCCACTAGCCGCTGGTGGCTAGTCAGCACTTAAAATGTGGCTACAGCGACCAAGGAACCGAATCGTTTTATTTCATTTTAAATTGTGTTGTCATATTGGACAGTTCTGAGGGGCCTGAATTTTCTTTTCTCTGGGTTCCACGGCCAGGCAAGAGTCAGCCTCATAAGCTTCTGTAGAATGAATGAATGAGTGAGTGAATGGTGAATATGTGGACCTTAAACCTTCATTCTCCCTTTCATCCGTTCTCTCCCTCTCAACCTTTGTTTTCAAACGTGGCTATTCTCTAATTACCAGGGCAACACCGCTGAAGTCCATAGGATGGGGGAGGGGAGCTGTCTGGAGTCCCTGCCCTGTCCCTTCTTGCTTTGAGGTTCGAGAACCAGCCCAGCTTGAGGAAGAACGGAGGTGTTTGGGGAGAGGCCAGCACAGTTCTGCCTGGACAGATTGGGCCGAGGGAGACTTTACTGGTCACCCCTACTGGATTGCATTATCTCCGAGAGGAAGATACCCTGAAAAGAAGTCAGGAGTCATTATACACCTGCTGTCATGTCACTTGTCTTTCTGGGCCTCAGTTGCCTTTGCGAATAGGTCCCAGATGCCTTCATATGATCTCTTCTGGCGTAAAGATCTAGAATTCCTGCCTCCAGCTCCCTGCCAGGACCTTGAGAACCAGGAATGAATCTGGTTCATGTCTGTATCCCGCTCCTGCCCATTGGCCCTGCTCTGTCCTCCAGGGTCGGGGGGGGGGGGGGGCGGCCTGGAGAAACACGGCCTGCCCAGTAATTACAAGCCTGGGTTCTGCTGCCCTCTAGTGGCCCAAAGAGGCAACGATCTCACATCTGTACTGCTGTTCTTTCCCACCCAAGGAAAGATCCACAGGCGCCTCCAAGGACAGACTTTCACCCAAGCAAAAAAAACCATTGTGGTGCCCTCCCAGACACATGGCACAGACTTTAGAGTCTCCAACTTGGGTTTGCTATAGCTGTGTGATTTTGAACAGGTCACAAGCCCCCTGAGCTCTTCATCTGTAGAAACGGGGATTGTGTCAGTCAGCCTGGGTTAAATTATACTGCAGTAACAAACAATTCCAAAATCCCAGTGGTTTATGACAACAAAGATTTACTTGTTCATCTCTCATGTCCACACTGATTTGGATCCATGGAGGCTCTGCTCTGAGTCGTCTTCACTCTGGACCCAGGCTGCCGGAGCAGCCCCATTCTGGAGCCTTTCTCCTCATTGTGTGTGGCAGGGGGAGGAGGAAGTGGAGAACTGAGCACTTGGTATGAAATGCTTTGGCCTGAGGGCACCTGGCTGGCCCAGTCCAGAGAGCATGCTGCTCTTGATCTCAGGTTATGAGTTCAAAACCCACGTTGGGTATAGAGATGACTTAAATAAATAAAAAAAAAATTTTTAAAGGAAGAAAAAGAAATGCTTTGGCCTGGACTCACTTCTGATCACAACTCACTGGCCAGCATTAGTCGCATGGCCCCACCCACCAGAGGGAGGTGGAGAGGTTAACCCTACTGCCCGTGAGGGTTGAAGAGCCAGAAATATTTGATGAACAGGACTGATGACCCACTTGCATGGTTGTGGGGATACAGTGAGAAGTGCAGTGAATTCAATCCGTGTTAGCCATTAAAGCTGTTACCTTGTAATTCTGTTTTCTTTTTGTATTTACCTTATGATTTCCTGTGATTTCCGCATCAATTCCACCTGCTTACGGCTGCAGGGAAATGGACATGCGCAGATTCACACAGTGACCCGGTGGCTGGACATCCAGCTCTCCAGGCTCCAAATTCCGAGCCCCTCCTACTATATGGGGCAGAGGAGAAGGGGCTTTGCCCACCGACGGTTCTCTGTGAGTGTGTTGACTGACAGTATGATGGTCTTTTGAGGGAGCCTGAAGCCTCTGCCCTCCCCCCAAAGCAGGTCTCTGGCCTTTCCAAGCCCTTCCTGCCCCGCCAGAGTGGAGAGCCCCGGGCAGGGAACAATGAGAAGCCTGTGCCACCCTCCAGGCCTGGAGTCCGAACATTGTGGCCATTCCTCCGCAGGGACCCTGCACATTCCCGCCTCCGGTCCTCCTGTTCTGGGCCTGGCCCAGACACACCCACCATATCCGGACAGCTCCCAGATGGTGCGAAAGCTAAGCTCACAGGACTCGGCAAAATCCCCCAAAACACTTAAAAACCTGCACAGCAGCTGTTTTTCCCCCAGGAAGGCTCTGAGCCATTCTAAACTCTGGGTGTCTAAGCAGGTGGGTAGCCCCCCGGCAAGACTTCCAGAGACCAGCCCATTCATCCAAAAAGCCTGCTTTCATGGAGGCCCTGCCCAGTGCCAGGCAGGCCGCGGGCTGAGATGAGGAGACACCATGGCTGCTCTCTACAGACATAGGAGCAAAATCACAGCGCAGGATGAGGGCTGTCATGGGGAAAGCTACTTGAGGGGTCAGGGAAGTCTTCCTGGAGGAGGCGGCAGTTGGCAAGTCACCAGGTTCTCTCCCTGGATCTAAGCCTTACTTGAAAAACCACCTTCTGCTCATTCATCTCCCCTCCCACCACATACTCGCTGACTTACTCACTGACATTCTGTGCTCCAAACACATGATACCACTCACAGGTGTGGGTTTTTTTTTAATGTTTATTTATTGTTGAGAGAACGCACACGAGAAAGGGGAGGAGCAGAGAGAAGGAAGAGAATCCCAAGGAGGTTCCATGATGTCAGTGTAGAGACCAATGCGGGGCTCGATCCCATGAACCCGTGAGATCATAACCTGAGCCGAAACCAAGAGTCAGATGCTTAACCAACGGAGCCCCCCAGGAGCCCCACCACTCATAGCTTCCAGCGAGGACTGGGTTCTCTCAAGCTCCTATGGCTCTGCGCTTGCTGACTCCTTTTCCCCTTCAGGAAAACTCTTATTCAGCCTTCAAAACCCAGCGGAGTTACATCCTCCGCTTTCTGTGACAAACCCCATCCACGAGAGTAGGCGTGTCTTCGGTTGTTTTCAGTTTCTCATGCATACGTCTCTTGCTGCAACGACACTTTTGTCATTTGTTTACACTTCTGTCCTCCCCCCAGTTTGTGAGCTCTTTTGATTCAGAAACGTTTTTGTCATTGTGTTCTTGGTGCCAGGCCTCAGTGCTGGGCCAGAACAGGTATGTGACATGCCTCTGTAGGGTTCCGGGGGACAGTTGTGTGATGCACACAGCACAGTGCTTCCTTCCCAACTACCTCCCGTAACATGTGCCACAACCCGGGGGCGGGAGGCGGGGGGCAGGCAGGGCAGGAGTGATCTGGAAACAACTGGCGGGTTATTTTTCTATGGAAAACCTGCCGTGAGCTGAGCACAATGCCAGGCACTGGCAGGGGACATTTATCTGGGCTTTAAGCACCTGTGATTCTCGGTGCCTGGCACACAGAAGTGCTTGGTGAATTCACATGCGTGTCTGAGAGCCGAGGAAGCTTGCCCGGGGACGATTTACGATTGTCAGGTCCTGACCTCCAGCTGCTCCCACTACAGCCCTCTGCCATGCACTGGCAGAGGGAAAAATCTGTCTTCATGGGCACTGACCTCTTTCTGAAGGCTCTGCCATCTGGGTCAACCCTCCTCCTTGTAAAAAAAAAAAATGCTGAGGATGCAGTCCGTTGCGTTAACACCCCATATGAGACATTTCTTTTTAGTATCTAGAAACAGAAAGTTGTCTTTCATGAAGATTCAGTCTCTCCCTTCTGTCACGTCATAAGAATAAAATGACCTCTTTGTGTTTCTTCTTTCCCTCCGCCAGGGAGGCTCAGAGATAGGTAATCGTACGACAGTAGGACTCAGAGTCAGACCACTTCCTTCTAGCCCCCATGTATGCGTGGCTTCATTAACGGAAATCCTCTTGTGTTCTTTATGAGAAGAGCAGGTGTAAACAAACATTTAAGTAAGAAGCCCTGGGAACTGGGGAAGGGCCCCGGTCTGAGCCTTAGGCTCCCCCTGGCAGCCATGTACGGAGGCGGACGTCCTATGAGAATGAATGGCCACTGCCCAAGCCTCAGCAAGGTCACAGTCAACATCCTCCCTGCCAAGGTTATGAGTTTATACCCTTGAACACGTTCACACCTCTGACCCAGTGTGGCCAGAAGCTTTATTATTTATTTTTTTAAGTCTTTTTTTTCAAGTGTATTTATTTACTTTGAGAGAGACAGAGACAATGCAAGCGGAGGAGGGGCAGAGAGAGAGGGAGAGAGAGAATCCCAAGCAGGCTCTGTGCCGCCAGTGCAGAGCCCGACATAGGGCTCGAACCCACAAAAACATGAGATCATGACCTGAGCCGAAACCAAGAATCAGATGCCTCACTGACTGAGCCACACAGGTGCCCCAGAAGTTTTATTTTCAAAGAGGAGTCAGAAAAGTAGATTTTTCACGTGAAATCTCCTGACTTATAAATGTTGCCAATTAATTTGCTTCCCACGCCCCAAAACACTGTGTTGGGCCACACAACAATCTGGTTATAGGCCAGGTCTAGCCTGAGGCCCTTCCAGGCCTGGCCAGTCCAACAGGGCCTTCTGGGTGTGTTTGGACTGGGGCCTGGGGGACAATTTACATAATTTCTTCTTAACGCTCCCCTCTGTTCCAAGAGAACGGCCTTGTTCTGAGATGACCCCAGCCCCGGGCCATGTTGGTCCAGGAGGGCCCTGACCCAAGCTGGGCCACACGTAGGACACTGCCCCAGCCTTGGATGAGTGGTTTAAAATAGGGGTCTGAGGGGCACCTGGGTGGCTCAGTCGGCTGAGCGTCTGACTTTGGCTCAAGTCATGATCTTGTGGTTCGTGAGTTTGAGCCCTGCCTTAGGCTCTGTGCTCAGAGCCTGGAGCCTGATTTGGTTGGATTCTGTGTCTCCCTCTCTCTGCTCCTCCCCTGCTCACACCCTCCCCCTCTCTCTCAAGAATAAATAAACGTTAAAAAAATTAAAAAATAAAATAAAATATAGGCGTCTGACCTAGAAAGAGCCAATGAATCCCTCCCATGTGCTTGTACTTGAGGCCAGAATGGGGGCACAGGTAACTAGCTCCAGTGGCCGGAGCAGGTAGAATATCTAACTTGGCCAGCAGGTGGCCATGATCAGGGGGTCAGGCGGTGACTCATGAAATAGGTGCGCAGAAGCAAGAATGAAAAAATGGTGTGAGAAATGGGGCATCTGGGTGGCTCAGCTGGCTAAGCGTCTGACTCCCGATTTCACCTCAGGTCACGATGTCACAGTTCATGAGTTCGAGCCGGCACGGGGCTCTGTGCTGACAGTGCAGAGCCTGGTTGGGATTCTCTCTCCTTCTTTCTGCCCCTTCCCTGCTCATGCTCTCTTTCTCTCAAAATAAAGAAAGAAAAAGTTTAAATCAGTGTGAGTCTGAGTGCCTGGTTCTCGTCGTCCTGACCCCTGCTGCTCTCCTGTCCTGCTGGGCCTCAACGGCCCAGTGTCCTCGTGAAACCCAAGCCCGGGGAGTTGGGGGTCTATGATGTTTCTTGCACTCACGCACGGAGCATGTGCTTGGGTCCTTTCCGGTCTTGCCTCTGACCAGGACTGGGAGTCAGTTTTCTGATACGCGGGTAGCACTGAGCTTCTAACCCCAGCACCTCGGCTCTCACACCTCACACCTCTGCTCACTTAACTCAAGAAATCCAGAGCCTCAGAAGATAAGAAGTGTATCCCCCTCAGGGAAGGGAGCCCAGAATATATTGGAGCTGGCCCTGCCAGAGAAACTGAGGCCGATCGGGACCAACTACGCGGTGGGTGGTGCTGGTCCCCCCTCCATTCTTGGGTGGGTCTCCAGTGGGTCTCCAGAAAACCCACTCACTCGCCAGCCTCCCTCTGCCGCACCCTGCCTGCCCTGACAGCCGGACTCAGAGCCCCAACACATATGCTCACCAGATCCCGGAGGCTTCCGTCCACCCTTCCCCTCCCTCAGGCTCCCAGTCTCAAACCAGGTGGTTTGAATCCCCTGGATGGCCTGGGTGGGTTATTTCTCTCTGTACTTATTTCCTCCTCTGTAAAACAACGTTCTCGCTCCCACTATTTTTCACCCAACACCCGTTCCTTCTTTTAGGCCCTACCCCGGCCCCCCTACTCAGACTATGTGATCAGAAGGCTGACTGCCCTTGGCTGCAGTGGTGGGCACCAGAACCGCCTGGCCATCAGGGCACCCCATGCCCTGAGCTCATGCGCCCTGGGGGCCAACAGGAGTCCATCCCCTGAGCTTTCATGCAACAAGATGCATGCTCTCCCCAGAAATCAAGGTGCTAAGGGCTGTGGGAGCCTGGGACAGCCGGGAGAGCTTCCCACCACCTGGGAGTGAAGCCCGCAGAAAGGAAACAGGACTGAGGGAGACAAGGAGATGGACAGACAGATGGCATGTCCTGGTGGCATCCTTGAGCCAAGCCTGAGTCTGGCACCAAACCCTTTTATTTCAGCTGTTTTCACTTTGGTGTCTTGTGCCTGCACAAGGCCTGGGTGGCAGTGAGGGACAGCCACATGGGAAGGGGTTGGGAAAATCTCCCCAGGCTGCAGAATGCCCTGCTGGTGAGGCGGGCACAGCAGGGCCAGGCTGGGGTGAGGCCAGAGAGGCACCGAGGGCACAGGATTGAAGGTGGCACCTCGGGCTTCTGCTAGCTGGTTCTGCAAGATGGCGTACGCATGACCTGGTGTATGCAATTCAGTCCCCTGAGGCCGCCTTTGCCTTCCTGCGTCCCTTAGAGGGGCCCGTGCAAGAGGGAGCCCTGGTCTGGGGTCTGGAGATCTGGTCCAAACCTCAGCCCACTGCCCTGTGGCCTCAACAAATCCTACGACAATGGAATGGTAGTTGTGCCCGTGTTTGTTCTCCCCCCTTCAAGGAGGCGGACTTTATCTTTTTTTTTGAAAGAGAGCAAGCGAGCAGGATAAGGGCAGAGAGAGAGGGAGAGAAAATCCTCAGCAAGCTCTATGCCCATTCCGGAGCCTGATGCCAGGCTTGATCTCAGGACTGTGAGATCATGACCTGAGCTGAAATCAAGAGTCATCAGGCTTAACTGACTGAGCTACCCAGGCGCCCCAAGGAGGTGGACTTTTTTTTTTTTTTTTTAGTTTAGCACCATTTATTAAGTGATCTCAGCGCTGTTGTAGCTGCTGCGTGTCAGCCTGTTCTGAAAACATAAGATGCTCTTCCCATTCCTCTTGTCCAGGACAGAAGGATCTTCCAGGTAGCACGCCAACGGAACAAGAGACTCCCATGATGCCAGCTTCAATGACGGTGCCATCCAGAGAGGGGGAGGGTCAGGGCACATTCAACCGCGGCTTCCAGAGGTTTTGAAAAAGGTGTCTTTGGGGGCCCAGCCTGCCTGGCATTTTGACACTGTCGGTGTGGGTTTTGTACTCCATAATGGCGTTGGGAGGTAGGTTAAGCACTCATCGAAGCGTATCCCGGATTCGGGCTGTGGTTGCTTGATCACTGGCGGTCTTATTCCATATTGAAATAATGTCCTCCTGGAACCGGACAGAGACCACAGCCCCACAGGTCTCCTCCCCAGCCATGAGCTGCTCCCCCAGCACGGCCAGGATAAGACTCTCCCAGCAACGGGACGCCAAGCCCTTCCGCAGCCGAATAACCCACTTGCCACCATTTTTATTTGCATCATCCTCCCGCATAGGCTTAATCCCTTCTTAGAAGAGATGGAAGTCACTGTGGCCTGTCAGGTCCCCGGGACGCACCATGTGGCTGTAAAACCTGCAGAACTGCTCCACAGAGGCGAAGGTGCTGATCTGCTTGAGGTTCTGTTCATAGCTCTGGGGGCTGGTGGGGCGGCCGGGGGTCCTCCTGGAGTACCAGAAGGTGTAGCTGTACTGCAGCGGGTGCTCTGCTGGCCCAGGGACAACAGCCTTCCTCTTACCGCTGCCCTGACCCTTGTCCCGTTCCGATTTTTCCTTCTCACCATCTTTCTGTGTGCTGTTTTCTTCATTCTGGTCATGGTCCCCACTGTCATCGTCCTTCAATGCATCGAACTTGTTGTTCATCCGCTCACCGCCGCTGTTGCCCAGAGGTGGACTTTTTAAATGAACACACAGCGCCCCCCCCGCAGCTGAAGAATACACTTCCCAGCCTCCCTTGCAGCTACAAGTAGCCATATGACTAAGTATTAACCAGTAGGGGGGCGCCTGGGTGGCTCAGTTGGTTAAGTGTCCGGCTTCGGCTCAGGTCATGATCTCACAGTTTGTGGGTTCGAGCCCCACATCGGGCTCTGTGCTGACAACTAGCTCAGAGCCTGGAGCCTGTCTTCCAATTCTGTGCCTCCCTCTCTCTCTCTGACCCTCCCCTGCTCACTCTCTCTCTCTCTCTCAAAAATAAATAAAACATTAAAAAAAATTTTAAGTATTAACCAGTAGGATAGAAGGGGATGGGGGGGAGCAGCCACCACGGAGTGTCCTCCAAGGAAGGAAGGGGTCACCCTTGCCTCCGCCTTGCTGCGAGGGGTGCAGATGAAGCCTCTGGACTCTGCCAGCCATGGCGTCATCCAGTCACAAGGATGCAGCCACAGAGAAGCACAGATCCCTGAACACGTCTGGAACTAGCCATCAGACCGGCTCCGGAAAACCTCCCCATGGAAGGTGCTGGAAGAAAGAAAGAACACTCTATTTGGTTTAAGGCCCTGTTATTTTTGCGTCTCTGGGCCTGAATCATATCCTAACTGGCACTCCACCCCATGTACTCCAGCTAACGGTCTTGGTTGTCCCAAGTAGGGGGAGGGGTGAGAGTTACTGGTTCCTAGTGGATGGAAACCAGAGATGCTCACCACCCCACACCACGCAGGACAGCCTCCCACAACAATGACTGGGCTCGGGGCAACTGGTGGCTCAGTGGGTTGAGCGTCCGACTTCAGCTCAGGTCATGATCTCATGGCTCTGTGGGTTCAAGCCCTGCATTGGGCTCTGTGCTGACAACTCAGAACCTGGAGCCTGCTTCGGATTCTGTGTCTCGGCCTTTCTCTTTCTACCCCTCCCCTGCTTGAGCTCTGTCTCTCTCTCCCTCAAAATAAATAAATGTTAAAAAATTTTTTTAATTAAAAAAGAATGATCTGGGCTAAAATGTTAATAGTGCCACTGCAGAGAAATTATGTCACCTGCCCTCTCTCAGTGTCTCCATCCCTAAAAAGAGTTTTACAGCACTATTGTGGTTTTTTTATGAAGAGCCAGTGAGATGACAGACATGACCCTACCTTCAGGAAGGGAGACGGTCCTGCAAAATTAGTCATGAAGTCTTTATTATTGCAAGAAACTAGGAGGGAAGGAAGCCGCAGAAGATAGCGAGACAGGCTGCCAATGGATGTCCAAGATGAGGCAGCAGCGTTCCCCACAGGAGGAGGGCTCCCTGGGGGGGTTAGGGCGGCAGGGGGCTGGTGCTGGGGGCTGCAGTTCAGGGCAGGGAGGGTGAGGAGGGCAGGGGCCTTGGGGAAGGGGAGAGTAGAGCACTCTGGCCCGGGGCGGGGGGGGTGGGGACAGGAGGGGCCGGGGCGGGAGCACCGCTGTGGGCAGCCCATGCGTGATCACAGGCTCATCCGGTTCCCCCCACCCCCCACCCTGCCTGGGGCCCCCACTCTCTCCCTCTTACACATACATACCTGTGTGCCTCCCTACCCACCCACTCCCCCCAGACTCTCTCTCTCTCTCTCATACGCGTGCACACACACACACACACACACCCCTCCATCCTCTATGGTCTCACCCTTCTGCACACCCCATCACACACACCATCAATGCCAAGTCTGAGTCCAGAGGGGTCGGGCTGGGCTGGACTGAGCAGACGTCCCTCCAAACAGGGCCCCTTCCTTGGGTCCGCTTTGCAGCCGGTCTGTGAGGCTGCAGGGAGGGGGCCTCGGGTGGAACGGGCCATGAGTTTCACCAGGGCTTCAGTGGGGAAGTGCGAATCTAGACACTTAGGACAGGCAGGGGCAGCGGTGCCTGACTCCAGGTGAGGGGCAAGAGTGCTCGGGCAGCACAAAGGCACTGGAGGCCAGTGGGGGGATAAATCCAGAGCTGGGGAGGGCAGAGGTGGAGTGAACTGGCTTGACGTGGAAAGCAAGCCCTGTGCCGGCAGCAGTGACACCTCAAGATACCTGGGGGGCCCCACCTCACCAGGTGCAGCCAGAGTCCACCGGGGGCACCCAGAAGCCTCTGCTGGGAGAACCTAGGCTGCGCAGGGGTGGCCTGGAGGACCAGACGTTGTCCTCTCTCTGCCGCAGGGTCTCCAGGCTGGGCGAGGCGGGGGAGGGCGCCTGGTTTCCCAGCGCAGCTCAGCTCAGACCTCTGGGCCTCCGAAGGCCAAGTTGTCGCGGACCATCAGGGTCTTGCGGAGGTCACGGTCCACCAGGGGGCGCTGCATGCGCCACTTGTGCGCCTCCTGCAGGCCAGGCTCGAAGTAGTAGATGCAGGCGCCGAAGCCCACCAGGATGAGCACGGAGATGACCAGGTACACCGGCACGAACCAGTCCAGGAAGTGCGGCATCGCGGCGGCCTCAGCTGCAGAGACACGGGCGGTGAGTGCTGGCGGAGGCGCCCCTTGGCCCACCTGCCAGCCCGGAGGGAGAGGCGCAGGCTTGGCGCAGCCAGGAGGTGCGAGCATCTCCTTACAGATGGGAAGACTGAGGCCAGGAGAGTGGAGGGCAGTGACTCAGCAGCCTGCCCCCCTCCCCCACGCCAAGAAAGAGCTGCTCCCATCGCTAGGTGTGGGGGAGGGGACCACCTGGCTCCTACCCATCCTTTCAGCAGCTTAACAGAGCCGAGGGCCAGACCTGGCTCAATCCCTCTCAGGCACATGTGCCCTCAGGCAAGCTGCGTGACTTCTCTGGGCCTCAGCAGCCTTGTCCCCTGTGGAAGGGGACACGAACAGAGCCTAGCGGGGATTCTGAGCACGCAGTAAAGGACGACATGGCCTAGGCCTCCTCCTCGCCACCCCTCCCCGCCCTGACTGTGTTGTCTCAGAGGCTGCTGCTTGCCAGGCCTCACAGATGAGTGGGTCCCCAGCCACCCACACATCCTGGCAGGGTGTGGCTTGGTGAGCAAACACCCATCCCCAGGGGATCTGGTTGATAACAGGGTCTGCACAGGCTCTCGAATTCAGGCCCATGCCCAAGTTCATAATTATAAGACTGTGCACACGAGCAGCGGCCCAAAATCCTTGGGCCTTGGGTTTCCACATCGGGAAAGTAGGAATGAAAATAACACCCGCCTAGACCATATGGCTGCTGTGACAGTTCAGTGAGCTGATTTATGTAAAAGACTTGGAATTAGTGCCACCTCGTTTGTTCTTACTCTCTGAGCCTCAGTTTCCTTATCTGTAAAATGGGGAGAAGAAGCAGGATCCATTTCCTGAGGTCGCCGTGAGTATTTGACAAGATGATGCCGAAATAGCGTCTAGCACGAGGCTGCGTGGCGCAGAACCGGCCCTCGGGTAACATCACCTACCGTTATTTCCCGGGGACCAGTGGCGGGGAGGCAGGAACGTGGAGCGCAGCAGGCACAAGGTGCTTCATAAATGTTACATGCACCCAGACCCCTCAGAATGTCCCAAAGGTACCCATGTCTGTGCTCTGCCAACCTCCCCAGCCTACCCGGCATCACCTCGTACTGCTTGCCAGTCACCTCGGTGCACCTGCCTATCATCTAGTCTCTATCTTTCATATGCTTTCATTTCCCCCAGGACATCCTTTGTACTGCGTTCACGTGGCAAACTCCTATTCATACTTCAAAAGCCAGATCACAGACCCTCTCTTCCAGAAATGGGATAAAGCAGGACCCATTAAGCTACCCTCAAATCCTGCCTGAGGTACATAAAAGGGGTGAGAAGCCCCACCTCTGCCTGCCCAGGCAGGGAGAACATTCTTAGAATGTGTTCACAGACCTTATGCGGGGCCTATGGGGGTAGGTGTTACTGTCTCCCTTTTACAGATAAAGAAACTGAGGCCCAGATGGGTTCACTAACTTGCCCTGCATTACCCAGTTGGAAGGGAACTAAGAGTGGGCCCCCAAGCCCCCAGAGATGTCCCGAGGTGTGAGTCTGCAGGGTGGGTAAAGACACCTGAGCAGGACGAAATGAACAAGGTCCACCTTGGCTTCTGGGGAGGGAAGAGGGGGGCGGGTGGGACGGCCTCCAGGACAGGCTCAGACCTCTGTCCCCAAACGCCAGCTGCTCTTGTCTGTTACTTCCCAGGTGGGTCTTCAAGGCGGGCTGTGACCCCGGAGGGGGGTGGGGAGACGCTGCTTCCCTGTGCTGGATCCCTCCTGATGCCCGCCCCTGCCCCCCAGGGTGCCCACTGGCTATTCTGAAAAACGGGTCTCAAGGTGCCCTATCCATGGAGGGATAGCATGAAGAGTGCTGCACCATGCCCTCCTAACCATCTGCCTTTGTGGAAAGCCAAAGAGAGTTCAGAATAGCTTGGCGCTGCCTGCGCTGAGAGGAAGTTGGGAAAGGGGGCTCCCAAGCCGGAAGGCTGCTCCAAACTAACCTGAGGCCAAAAGATTCGTGTCTCACCCTTGGCCGCCGGCAGGACCCCAGTTCCCTTGTAGCTTAAACACGAGAATGAGGGACTTGGGCAGAGTTGTAGCAGTTTTGGCTACAATGGAGCGGATCTGCAGAGCACAGCTTAGGGTCCCCCAACCTCTCCGGCCCCGTGAACAAAACCATTCGGGGGCAGACTGAGGACCCTAGACCTTCTCCTAGCTGAAACAAATCAGTCACTCACCTTCTGTGTGACCTTGGGTTTACTCCTCACCCTTTCTGGGCTGCAGGGTTCCCCATGCACAGTGACAAGGTGGGAGAGGGGGGTTTCTAGATGGATCTGTAAGGAATTTTCCAGCTTCCACTCTAGCCAAAGTCCCATCCAAGACAGTGTGAGGGCTGTAGAGCCCCTCTTTCTGCCTCTCAAGCATTGGCACTGCTTGGTGCCCCCCTCCCGCCCCCCACCCCGCCGCGTGTTCGCAGACCCACCTCAAGCCTGTTCCGGGGACTCTGTGCTGAGCATGCAGCCTCGGTCCGAGCAGCTCAGTGTCGACCTGTAGACTCAGTCGTTGCTGCTCTCCCCAGAGACACTGCCATCTGCAGCCGCCCTGGGTGCTGGAGGCAGAGAAAAGGCGAGGCCGATGCCCCCCCTCCCCTCCCGGGGGAGACAGAGCTTCTCAGGCCGGGGCTCTGACCAGGCCAGGAGGGGGCAGTCCCGGGCTGGCAAGGCACACTGGTAAGTCTCCCTGCCCACAAGGAGACCCTTCCCTCTGCCCCCTACCCTCAGGATGGCAGGAGGTGGGACGTGTCTCAGCCAATCAGCAGCCTGGCAGAGCGAGGGCTTTATCCTCCGTTGCCCTGGCAACCAGCCTTCTCTTCAGGATCCCTCGCATTGTGCACGTGGTACAGAAATGACAGGGCAGGGTTGGGAGAATTCGGGGCCGGATGGGAACCACCCCGGAAGGCTGCTGAGCCCCGTGGTTGCTTGCTGAGCCTGGAGAGGAGGGAACCCCAACTGAGATAAATGGTAGAGTTTGGAGGCTTGCCGTTTGCAGGTAGGGAAAGGTGACGGTCCCTAGCAAGCGGTGGGGGACACAGAAGTAGTGACTAGTAGAGCCAACGATGGTCATATTGTCATAGAGGAGAGAATCCATACTGAGACAGGGACTCTGGACATACCGGTTCAATGTGGACAGTGCTTTCATTTCCGTCTTCCAAGGCCACACAGCAAGCAAGTCACAATGCCAGAGTCAGAGCCTAGCCAGGCCTTCAGGCCCCCACACAGATTCTGCCTCACCAGCGCCCCCAGGTTCCCTGGCTGGGATCTGGCCTCAGATGTCCGTGATTCCCAGGCACTGAGCACCCCCACCTTCCAGGCAGGGCCCCACACGTCACTTCATTCTGCTCTCAGTGCTGTAGAGAGCCCACGTGGGGATGAGCCGGGATGCTGCTTACCTGCTCCTTCCTCTAGGTCACCCAGCTTCTCAGTAACAAAACCAGGGAGCGGGGTGGGGTCAGGGGTCTGCCCCCCAAGCCTGGGCCTTCCCTCCTGTGCTACGGACAGAGTGTCAGCAAAGTGTCAGGGGCCCGCTGTGCATTCCATAAACAGCCATGGTTATTGGCTCAGGAGGACAGAGCAGCCCCGGACCTGTGGGGCGGGAAAGAGGCTTCGAGGAACCACCTTCCCAGCGAGGCCATTTCCAGAAACCTGAGGACAAGCAGGTGGGGAAGGCTATGGGGAAGATGCCCTCAGGACCCTGGGTCCCCACCCCACAGACACCCTGCCAGCTCTGGGCCCACCTGGACCCCTGGTAGGTCCTCGCCAGCATATAGAGGGCAAGGGGAGTGTGTCTAAGTTCACAGAGCAATTTGTATTAAGACAAAGTACACAGAATAAAATACAAATCTTTTTTTAAATTTCTTACGTTTATTAATTTTGAGAGAGAGCATGCACGCGTGCGTACACGTGCATGTGAGCAGGGGAGGGGCGGAGGGAGAGGGAGAGTCCCAAACAGGCTCCTCATTCACCCCAGAGCCCAACTCAGGGCTTGATCCCACAACTGTGAGATCATGACCTGAGCCAAAATCGAGAGTTGGCCGCTTAACCAACTGAGCCACCCGGGCGCCCCAGTAAAATACAAATCCCAAGTGAGGAATGCTTCCCAGTGTATGTACCTGTGATCAATGTCTAGGATAGTTCCATCACCCCAGGCCTGTCCCTCCTGCCTCTTGCCAGTCAATACCCCGTTCCCAAAGGCACCCACGGCTTTCTATCACCACAGCTCAGGCTTTGCCTGTATTTGGATTTCATGTAAACGGACTCAGACCATATGCATTCTTTTGTGTCTGGATCTGCCCCTCAGCACAATGCTTTTGCGACTCACTGATGTTCCTCCACTTATCGGTACGCGGCATCTTGTTGCTCTGTAGACCACTGAAGGACATTGGGGTTGTTTCCAGCATTGGACCATTGTGAGCAAAGCTTCCAAAGTGTTTTTCAGCCATGCAGAGAGCAGATTGGAGTTGGGGGAGGGAATGACGGTGGGGCACGGAGACACCAACCACATGATTCTCTATTCACACAGCAACCGATGGGAAGCTTGGGGCGCCTGGGTGGCTCAGTCAGTTAGGCGTCCAACTTTGGCTCAAGTCATGCACTCACAGTTCGTGGGTTCAAGCCCAGCATAGGGTCTTTTCGGACCCTCTGTCCCCCTCTCTCTGTCCCTGCCCCACTTGGAGTACGTGTGTGCTCTCTCTCTCAAAAATGAGTGAACATTAAAAATATTTTTTAAAAAACTAGGGGAAGCTCAATATATATTAGGGTGGGGATTTCTGGATTCTACCCACTCATCTTCTCCCTGTCCCCTAGAGCGTCCCTGAGGCATCTCCGCAGAGTTCCACAGGAGCTGATTTCAAAAACGGTATCCCAGAGGGTATCTGATGGCCCTGCCAGCTCTGGGTGCTCTTGAGAGAGACCGACAGAGACAGAGACAGAGAAACAGAGACAGAGAGAATCTCAAGCAGGCTCCACACTGAGCACTGGCATCGTGATCTGAACCAGAATCAAGATTTGGATATTCAAGTGACTGAGCCATCCAGGCACCCGTGGGTGTTCTTGGTGTAAGAATTTCCAGGCCTGGGTCTGGCCTTCCTGCCAATCCCCACCCTTCATCATAACACGATCCTACACACGACACTGCCCGTGTGACAAGCACCAACGCATCTTAGCACCACAGCCAATAACGGCCTCCCCCAGCGAAGGGTAGCGTGGCTCCCCAGGGACCCTTCATGCATCTGGGCTCCCACTGCCCCCTGGGGCGGCTCTCACCTACTGTGCTGCTTGGTTGTTGCTCTCTGTCCCTCCACCACGGAAGCAGGGGTGTGTGACACCTCTGGTGGCTGGGTCACCAGTGCCCAGCGCCAGCCTTGGCCCGAGGCAGGCACACGGCACATGGTGATTGAATGGGTCTCAGCTCAGCCCCTCCTAAAAAGTGCCAGAATGTCTTCGTGACACTCTAGGGGCCTCAGTCAGCTCTGCGGCCTCATTCTCCCCAGCTTCTCATTCCATCTGCTTCAGCCACTGGCTTCCTTGCCCCTCCTCAGAAGTGTCAGTGATGTCCCCCCTGCTCCCCCCAGACTCTCAGCACTTGCTGCTCTTTCTGCCCAAAGCCTCTTTTTCAATATACTGAACTGGTTCTTCTCTCACTAAATTCAGGCACCTGCTCAAACGTCACTTCCTGGGGCACCTGGTGGCTCAGTTGGTTAAGCATTCGACTCTTGGTTTCAATTCAGGTCATGGTCTCACAGTTTGTGACTTCAAGCCCCACATCGGGCTCTGCACTGGTAGCACGGAGCCTTCTTAGGATTCTCTCTCTCCTTCTTTCTCTGTCCTTTCCCTTACTGTCCTCTCCCCCTCTCTCTTTCAGAATAAATTAATTACATTTTAAAACAAATTTTTAAAAACAACAAAGAAAACTCATCACCTTCTTCCAGAGACCTCCCCTGACCCAACGTAGCTTCCTCCTGCCCATCTCTGTCCTCCAGCGACCCTTACTTTATGTTCAGAGCACTCATTCCTATCAGACTTTGCAGGGATCAGGGGACATGGGGGGCGGACGCACATGAACATGAAGCCCTCGCCACTGGTTTTACCATGAGTAATAGGAAACAAAAGAGACAAATCTTACCCAGGAGTTTCATGTCTTCTGCCAGCATCCATGAAACAGTTAACGGACTATTAATAAACAATAATAAACAGCAACAGTTTATTAGTTTGTAAATACTGTAAAAATCTCAGAGCTGTACAGTTCTTAACTGTAGTATTATTGAGAAAATAGAGCAGAAAAAAGGAAGACAGGAAATATGGGGGAGACTGCCTGCTTTTTTAAAAAGATAACGGGATTTTTTTTTGCCTGGGCTGCCTGTGTGGCTCAGTCAGTTGAGCATCTGACTGTTGATTTCAGCTCAGGTCATGATCCCAGGGTCCTGGGATGGAGCCCCATGTTGGGCTCTGTGCTGAGCATGGAGCCTGCTTAGGAGTCTCTCTCTCTTTTCCTCTGTTCCTCTCCCCTGCTCAAACACACTTTCTCTCTCTCTCTCTCTCTCTCAAATAAAAATTGGGAAAAAAATAAAGATTTTTTTTTTAGTAATTTTTTATTATCTTTTTAAGTATGTCTACCCCCAAGGGAGGCTTGAACTCACAACCCAGGATCAACAGGGGCATGCTCCACCAACTGAGCCAACCAGGCTACCCAAGACTTGCTATTTTACAGAGAGTTGTTAAGAACGGCGCCTCTGATAAGGTGGCATTGGAGCAGAAACACGGACAAAGTGAGGGAACAAGCCAAGTGACTATTTGGGAGAAGAGCTTTCCAGCCACAGGGAGCCACGGGGACAAGACCGGAGGAATAATTTGAAGAACAGCCTAGTGGCCCATGTGGCTAGAGGAGTGTAAGCGGGAGAAGAGCAGAAGATGAGGTCAGGGAGATGGTGAGGGACCAGTGCACATAGAGCCTCACAGTCCATGGAAGCCATTTGCAATGTACTCTGAATGAGATGGGAACTCTTGGTGGGTTTTGATCAGGTTCTGTTTTAAAAGGACAGCTCTCCTTGCTGTGTGGAGAAGAACCGGTAGCCCTGGGGGACCAGAGTGGACTCAGGGAGCGGGTGAGAGGGGTGTTAACAATAGTCCAGGTGAGAGAGGACAGTGGCTGTCCTGGTGGTGGTAGTGGAAGCGGTGACAAGTGGTCAGCTTCTGGATGCATTTGAAGACTAGAACCCACAGGCTGGCTTATGCGTTGGATGCAGGGTGTGAAGTAGAGCCAAGAATGACCTCAAGGTTTTGTTCTAAGCAGCTGCAAGGATGGAGTCAAAAGAGATGGGGAAGAAATGGGAGGGGCAGCTTTGGAAGGAATCAAGAATATGATGAAATGGGGTGCCTGGGTGGCTCAGTCGGGCAAGTCTCGGACTCCTGATTTCAGCTGAGGTCATGATCTCATGGGACATGAGATTGTGCCCCGAGTCAAAGCCCACTTGGGTTTCTCGCTCTCTCTCTGTCCCTCCCCCGTGGTGTGGGCGCCTCTCTCAAAATAAAGAAACATGAAAAAAATAAAAGAGTATGATGAATGAGCATTAGTGAACAAAAATGAAGAAATGAATCACTGAATAACTTCTTTCTCTGAGGCAAGCCCTGTCCCATAGACAGCACTTTAAGAGCCTGGGGGCCGGAGCTGGAATTCCCCCATCAAAAAAGGAGGTGTGGGTTCCTTTAAGAGAGTTACGCCCCCACTCCGCGAAGCCCCGCCCAATGATGGTCCCGTGACCCTCGGTCTTGCACTTAAGGGCGGGGCTCCGGCCGTTTGAAAGATCCGCGCGCACCTCAGGAGCCGCGTTTCACCCGCAGGCTGGGATGTCGGTGTTGCGGCCGCTGGACAAGCAGCCTGGCCTGAACACGGCCACCATCCTGGTAGGCGTCAGCTGCTCCGCTCCCCCTGCCAGCCTTTCCTCTCTGGTGGCGCCTCCACCATCTGGTCCTCTGGGCTCTTTGAGGTTCTGGGCCGCGCTATGGGGACTGGGGAGGGGGAGGGGGGCGGGAGAGCCGCATTCTGAACCAATCGGAGTAGCCATCCTCTGAGTTGGAAGGACGCTCCCACCAATAGATGCGCGGAGGGCTCTTTTCTGGTTTCTGATTGGTGGGACCGCTGGGCGGGCTGAGACCCGGGAGACTTTGTTCAGCGCGGGGCAGGAAATGGTTTTCTCACTGTCACTGGGTCTGCCGGCCGGAGGGGTGTCTGGGGAAGTTAAGAAGTTCTGTGCAGACCGGACTGGAACAGGTGCGACCGGGACCCTCAACCCGGGCCTGCCGGAGCCCTCTCTCGGTAAAACGGCGCCCTGCGCGCGGGAGCGAGAATCCTGGGAGTCGAGCGGTCTCCGGTCTTTGGCCTGATCCCCAGGCCCTTCAGCGGGACTGCTGTGCCCAGGCATCAGTCGGCCGCCTTCTCTCCCTGGACAGCTGGTGGGCACGGAAGATGCGCTTCTGCAGCAACTGGCCGATTCGATGCTCAAGGAGGACTGCGCCTCGGAGTTGAGGGTGTAAGTAGCTGAGTCTGTGGTGTCCGATCGCTCTGCGGTGGCTGAACTGTAGGCTGCTCTTGTAGGCGTGCAGGGGAGCTGCTGGAGAGGGAGGAGCTGCCAGAGAGGCGGGCGCTGGGAGGGCCAGCCCCTCAGGGCATGATCTGCCTCCAGCCAAGGTACCCTCCATCGCTCGCTATCACAACATTTGTTCTGTATTCCTCTAGCACTTGTCACCATAAGAAATTTCCTTGTTCACCTGTTTGTGTATTTGTTTCCAGCCTGCCATCCCCGTGGACCCCAAGGTCAGCCCCTTGAGGTCAACTTTGAAGGACTTTGATTTTTGTTCATTAGTGAATCCCCAGTGCTTTGAGCAGTACTTGGCACAGAGTAGTGTTCAATCGTGCCCCTAATTTGGAGAAACGATGACTAAAGAATTATATTTTGTTTTTCTTTTTCTAACTGGAGAGTCGAAACAGCTGCTGGGAAGCAAGGAAGTGAATATATGTGGGTGTCATTCTCCCTCATAGATAAGCTCCGAGGGTCCGAGGGTCCGTATGGAAGGAGCACGACCCCACTCTAGAGGGTGCTCCTCCATGGGACTGGAAACCCCACTTACTAGGCCCCGTTACAGAACTTCAGAGAATCTCCGATGAGGGAACAAGTCCAGAGGAGAGTGACGAAGGTGACTTACCCAAGGTCACATAGCTGGTCATTGGCAGATGAGAGATTTGAGCCGACTTCCATTGCCCTCCAGAGGGGTTCAGCCTCAACCCCTAGTCCCCCTAGTCTAACATCCATCTTATGGTTCTCATCTCCCTCCCAGCTCACATGTAGCTGGCTCGCCCCACGCCATCTTAGAGCCCAAAGTCCCTCTTGGCAAGGTAGTTCCCAAACAGCTCCTTGCAGGCAGAAGGAGTCAGAAGTCGTCTAGAAAGGGCGGGCTCTGCCCAGCCCCTACGCGTACCTCAGGAGTCTTGCCCACGAGAGCATCAGGGGCGTAGGTGAGGAGCCCTTGCCTCTCTTACCCTAGGGAGGTCAGCATGTGAATGGTCACTGGGATGTGGGTACAGACATCTTTAGTCCTGCAATTTCTTGTTTTTCAGCCACCTGGCAAGGTCCCTCCCTCTGCCCTCCAGTGCGAATCGGCCCCGAATTGACTTGATCGTGTTCGTGGTCAACCTTCACAGCAAATACAGGTGAGAGTCAGAGAATGGGTACCTTCAGGGCTCAGGTGGACCTGGGATGGAGGCCTCACCTGTGTGGGAAGGAGGAGACACAGGGAGAGGCTGCCTGGGGTTAGCCCGGAGGACGAGGATGGCGAGCCAGTGGGAAGTGTGTGATACTTCAGAGACACTGATGGGGCGCCTGGGTGGCTCAGTCAGTTAAGCATTCGATTCATAACCTCACGGTTCGTGAGCTTGAGTCCTGCATTGGGTTCTGCGCAGACAGTGCTGAACCTGCTTGAGATGGTCTCTCTCTCTCTCTTAAAAATAAATTTAAAAATAAACATTAAAAAAATGATATAGACACTAATGACCCCCAGCAGTGCTGTAGGTCATTGAGCTAATGTTTTCTGTAGCCTTCTCTGTATCCCTCATGGCAGGCACTGACGTGAATGAAACAGACCACTGTCCCCAAGGTGTTCCCAGCCCACTGGGGGAGGAAGCTAGACTCTTGAACACACACTTGTAGTATCCGGCATAGGGAGTATGAAAGAAGGACACGGGGCGCCTTTGGCTCAGGTCATGATCTCACAGTTCGTGGGTTCAAGCCCCCCATCAGGCTCTGTGCTGACAGCTCGGAGCCTGGAGCCTGCTTCAGATTCTATGTCTCCCTCCTCCCTGCCCCTTCCCCATTCATGCTCTGTTTCTCCCTGTCTCAATAATAAATAAAAACTTTTAAAACGAATTAAAAAAAACAACCAAAAGGACACATTGGGCTGTGAGAGTCCCAACAAGACTTGTGACTCTCAGGACGTAGGACAGGGTAGATGTTCTGCTGGAGATGACCAGGTCGAGGTACCAGGTAAAACTGGGAGTGAGCAGAAGGAGCCAGGTGAAGGTTAATGTAAAGGGCAGGAGGAGCATAATGTGTGTGCAGGACTGAAGGCTGGTCCAGGGTCAGGAGCCCAATGTCGTAGCCAGGGGAGCATGAGTGGGTGGTGATGCGTGGGTCCCGGCCTGGCCTCCCTGTGGTGCTGGCAACCTGGGGACAGGACTCAGCCAACCTGGGGGGTGCAGAAGAAGGCCCACTGTCTCCCTCTGAGGGGGATGGCTGATGAGGGGAAGCAGGACACAGCATCCGCCACGGACACCAAGGCACACGCCCAGTCATGTGGTGTGGCTTAAGTGAAGGCTGTGGTAGAAACACCTGGAACACCAGAGAGCCAGCAGCAGGGTCAAGTGCAGACCCGCTGCCTGGCCAGCTGGAGCAGACGGGCAGGGACGTGGGCCCACGGTGGGACAGAGAAAGGGCCGAGATCTGCCCCGATTGCCAGAGGTCCTGACTCAGCAGATCTGTTCTTGGGTGAGACCCCTGTCCGTTCACCAAAACTGACTGGTCTTTGGAGAGATCCTGCTGTTCACTCACAGTGAGGGGCCGAGAGCCATCCTTACTGTTTGCCTCAGGCCTTGCTTGTTCAGGCAGAAACCTTGGCCTGGGTCACCTGACCAAGATGGCTTTTTGGCCAGGAGACAACAGATTTCTTCATCATTCCTTGGACACCAGTAAATGAAACCCCTGGCCCTGAAGGTTAAAGTGCTCTTTTCCTAGAGGAAAAGAGTGTTTTCATACACTTGATGTGACTGTAAATACTATAACCTTCTTAGAAAGCAATTTGGCAATACCTAGGTACATTTTGTTGATTTTGAGAGAGAACACGAGTAGCGGAGGGGCAGAGAGAGAAGAAGAGAGAGAATCCCAAGCAGGCTCCACACTGTCAGCATGGAGCCTGATGTGGGGCTCGAACCCACAAACCGCGAGATCATGCCCTGAGCCAAACCAAGAGTTGGACACTTAACTGAGGCACGTGGCGCCCGCCTAGCTACATTTTAAAAAGCCACATACCATGACCCAGCCATGTGACGTCTAGCATCTGTCCTGCAGAAACATCTGTCTGCGTGTGTGAGAATGTGTATAAAAGAATGTTCGTACAGCATTCTGTGTAAAGTGGTGAAAACTTGGGAGACGGCTGACGTGTCTGTCACCCGGAAAATGGATCGTGGGATTGGGTGGTTGGGTGGTCGTCCCAAACAATGTAACACACAGGTTACAACTAAACCCAGCTGAGTGTCTGTACATATCCCCGTCTGTTTTCACACATGGAAAATCCACATGCAGGAGGACTTGCACCCCAGATGTCACAAGCTGTTCCCTTGGGGACCTTGAGACGGTGCTGGAGAGGGGACTTCCTTTTAACTGAATACATCCATATTCACTATTGGATTTGTTTTACAGGCTTGCATCATTTTGTAATTAGAAGTACTCATACAGGGCGCCTGGGTGACTCAGTCAGTTAAGCCTCCGATATCAGTTCAGGTCATGATCTCGCAGTCCATGAGTTCGAGCCCCATGTCGGGCTCTGTGCTGACAGCTCAGAACCTGGAGCCTGCTTTGGATTCTGGGTCTCCCTCTCTGTCTGCTCCTCTCCCACTCACACTCTGTCTCTCTCAAAAATAAATAAAAACATCAAAAAAATTTGATCAAAATGAAAGACGAAGTATTCCTCTAGGGGTGTTTCCTCTGGCCCGCCTCTCCTTCTCTGGCTGAGGAGTGCAGCCTTCCGCCTTCTCTGTGGTCACGTTTGTCCTGTGGTTCGTTTCCTCCCACCAGCCTCCGGAACGTGGAGGAATCCCTGCACCATGTGGACGCCACCTTCTTCCTGGGGAAGGCAGCCTTCCTCGCCACCGGAGGTAAGTGCATCCCATCCCCCCCACCACTCCCAGCTCCCCACAGGCACTATGTGGCCGGCCCTGCAGTGATGGGCTCCTTACTGAGGCCACCCAGGGGACCAAAGAACACGAGCTTCAGAATCTGACCTGCTGGCGGTCTCTCTGAAAGTGAATTTGAGCAAATCATTCTGCCGAGATGATTGCTAAGAGGTGCCTGATGTGGGGCCTGTGGCCACAGTCCTGAAAAGGCCCAAGTGTGGCCTTCCACCCTCCCGTCTCATCTCGTCTCCTGTTACTGTTCTGTCCTTTGGTTCAGCTTCTCGTTCTCTGAGCCAGTCCTGCTGTTCCCGAGGCTTTGTGTACTGACAGCGGAAATCCTAGTAGCCGACCTTTATTGAGCGCTCACTGCACACCGGACACTGTTCTAAAAGTGCTCCGTTTCTGTATCACATAATCTTCACTACAAGCAACCCTTTGAGGTACATACTGTTATCTCCACCTTAGAGCGGAGGAAACTGGAGCCTTGCGGTGAGCTAGCTTGCCCAAGGCCCGCAGCTAAAGAGGAGTAGAGGCGATGTTCGCACCTAGATAGTCCTGTTCCGGGTCCATGCCCTTCATGATTCTATCATGGAGCTTCTCTTGGATGCTTTTTTTCTTCTTTGTCTAGCTAACCCCTATTTGCTGTCCCCTGGGAGACCCCTCCCTGATCAGCCCTGCGGTCTGGGCCCCGAGGGGTCCATCCCACACATGCTTCTGTCATATAGACTCCCCACCCTCCCACCTACACCGACGGCGTGTCTGAGCTGCCCTCCTCCACCCAGCTGACCTGCAGAGTCCTCTCGGAGAGGGCCTGGCACCGATCGTTCTCAATGAGCATAGATGAACAAATGAATGACAGGTCATTTCCTTTTTTTTTTTTGATGTTTTATTTATTTTTGAGAGAGAGAGAGTGCGTGAGCAGAGGCGAGGCAGAGAGAGAGAATGACACAGAATCCAAAGCAGGCCCCAGGCTCTGAGCTGTCAGCACAGAGCCTAACACGGTGCTTGAACCCACAAACCGGGAGATCATGACCTGAGCCAAGCTGGACGCTCAAGCGACTGAGCCCCCCAGGGACCCCCAGGTCATTTCAATATGTTAATTCATCAAATCTCTACGTAACTCAGTGGGGTGGGGGCTGTTACCATCCTCATCTTCTAGATGAGGAAACTCATGTTTTTCTAGAGGACCCTCTCAAAGCCTTTTCAGCTTTATTTTCTACTTTAATGATCTTGGCTGCCCTGAAAAGAAGGTTGAACAGGATTGTCACCCCACTGACTAGTAAGCAGCTGAGGCCCAGAGAGGGGAAGTGGATGACCTTGGCCAGTGCTTGCTGGACGACTGCCACGAAGGCAGAGATCACAGCCTATAGCACTCATGGCTTCTCTGCAGCTGGGCGGGAGAGTCACTGCAGCGTCCACCGGAACACGATCGTGAAGCTGGCCCACACCTACCGGAGCCCTCTGTTCTTCTGTGACCTGGAGGTAAGGACACAAATCGGGGGGGTGTAGGGAAAGGGCAGTCAGCACACAGGAGGTGTGTCAAGAACGCTTCTTGGAGGGTCGTCAGGTGGCCCTGATGTGAAGACACAAGATCCCAATTTGAATCCTGGCTCCTCGGCTCACTGGCTGGACCTTGGGTGGATCTGTCCCCCTCAGCGCTGGGGCACACGGATGTAAAGTAGGGCGATAATACGCATCCAGCCTGAGTGCCTCTTCCATGCCAAGTGCTGTCACTTGCTGCCTTCTTTTGCTTTTGCTTTGTTTTCTCTCATAACTAAGTTTCATGTATGTAATGTGGGTCCTTGTCACTATCTCGCTGGGCTGTAAGCGCTGTGAGGCCAGGCATTTGTCTGTTTCATTAACCTGTTTCGCGCCCACCCGCAGTCAGGATGCCCCTGTGCCCCTTACTCCCCTGCACTGCAGACCTTGTCCAGTCCCGGCCCGGGGCAGGCAGCCAGCAGGCAGCAGTAGAGGCTTGGAGGGGTACATGGGGTGTCAGTTCTGCCCCAGCTCACTTCTGTGGGTGCTTCTCATAGGGTGAGTCTAATTATGAGCATTGCAGAGCACTTCTGTTTTGCTGATAAATTTTGCTCTCCAGGGTCTCTCTCTGGAGTCTGGATCCTGACTTTTTGCTGGATCAGCAGCTGTCCCCTCTGGGAGGTCTGCTAACGGCTCCCAGGGCCTGGGCCACCCCAGCCATGTCCCCGGCCTGCTTAGTTGGTTTTAGAGTGTGTTTATTGGTTTCGATGTCATTTCTGCTCTGTTCTGGGTCTTGCACCTGTTCCCAAAGGTAAAGTGATACGATGCAGAGAGAACTGGATCGGCCACTGTCCCTTACCACCACCCAGACCCACGGTTCTCGTTCAGGGGTCTGTGGACCCCTCTGGCCTGGGGGGAGAATTCAGGACATCTGTGAACTTGTATGAGGAGAAAAAAAACACTTCTTTTTTTCCCACTGAACTCTAAGTGAAATTTAGCGGTTTGAATACAAGCCAGAGATGTCGGTAGTGTTAGCACTATTTGCCTGGAGCTTTTACCGACAGAAACGGCAGACATTTCCGTCTCGTGAGAGGATGGGCCAGATCTTCTTGTTCAGCACATCAATAAAGATGCACATACCACTAGACACAAATCCGTTTTTCCTGCTTGGTGACTCTTTTAGTCAGCACTCTGACCTCCCAGAGGACACTGAGCCCCGGGCGCACCAGGAGTGCCCGCCCTTCCAGACTTTCCCCCAACACACCCCAGAAACCCAAGACTCACAGAGGAGAGGTGACTCACTCAGCCGGAGGGCTGGTAAGTTAGCGGTAGAGCCGGCAGGTTGGCACGCTGCTGTCTTTTCCTTCTTAGCCTGCTAACTGTGTGGCTTTGAACAAGTCACTTCCCCTCCGCACAGGCTTCGTCTTCCTCCCTCTAAAGGCGAATTATCATCTTTGCTCCATGGCTTGGGTCCCTTAAACCTTAGGCGGTTCAGGCTGAGGGGTGTGCTGCAGTTCTCTTTGTGGTCGGTAGGTGGCAGGCCGAACCAGGTACACGGAGCCTGAACGCTCTTCAGGAAAAGGCTGGAGCTGCCCCTCTAGGTCCAGCCATAGTGGCCGGCCTGCCGGCACCTCAAACCCGCATTCCCGGTGTGTGGACAGCCCTCACTTCTGTACCTGTGTTGTCCTTTTATTTTATTTATTTTTATTTAATTTTTTGAGAGAGAGAGAGAGAGGAGGTACCAGTGAGCAAGGGGTTGGGGAGGGGGAGAGAATCCCAGGAGGGGCAGAGAGAGAGAGAGGAATGGGGCTCACCGGAGGTGGCGCTCACCGCTGCAGGGAGCAGGGGCGGGGCTTGAACTCACAGACTGAGATCTCAATCTGATGCTTAACTCACTGAGCCACCCCTGCGCCCCCTGTGTTGCTGTCCCACTCCTCCACGTGAGTGAGTTTGAGCCTTGCCATCTTTTAAGGCCTTGCATGGCGGGATTATCAGCCCCCCTCTCCTGCCGGAGAAGCACCTTCATGGAGCTGTCGGATCGGCCCAGCAAATTTCTCTCCCCGCTCTGCCCACGGCCCCGCGCTGCTCCCTGAGCACACGAATGAGTCTGGCTGAGAGCCTGCCCTCTCAGAACCCGGGGAGGTAGACCCCGCAGTCGCGGTGTAGACGTGAAGGACGTGCGGAGACCCGGAAGGCTGGCCGTGGAAGAAGCCATTCCCTCCTGTCGGTGACAGGTGTGGTCGGACTTGGGTCTGGAGGCCACAGCTCTGGAGTGTCAGGCGCAAACTGCCGGAGGGCAGCCAGGGGGCCGAGTGAGAGCAGCAGCAGCAGCTGGGAGGCCTATTTCTGAAGCAAAGGCCACGGAAGTCAGAGTAAGGATTTAGTCAACAGGTATTTTTAGGTACCTACAGTGGGCCCTAGGGATGCACACAACAAAACAGTAAAAAAAAAAAAAGAAAAAAGAAAAATCTCAGCTCTATTGTAGTGGAGAAAACACTAAAAACTGGGCACCTGGGTGGCTCAGTCAGTTAAGCGTCCAAGACTCTTGGTTTCAGCTCAGGTCATGATCTCGCGGTTTGTGAGTTTGAGCCCCACGCCGGGCTCTGCACTGACGGCACGGAGCCTGTTTGGGATTCTCTCCCTCTCTCTCTGCTCCTCCCCCGATCACGCTGTCTCCGTTTCTCTCAAACAAATAAATAAACTTTAAGAAAAGGACTTAAAAAAAAAAAGAAGTAAAACACGTCAGGAAATGAGGATGTGACGGTCAGGCGGTGGTAACACGGTAAGGGGTCAGTGCTCGTGGCCGGGGGTGACTGTTAGACCAGCTGGAGGCAGCAGGAAGGCAGCCGTGCAGACTCCCGATGGAGGAGCACATGGGGCCAGAGGAGTGTGGGCACTTGCCTGCTGTGTCCAGGGTCCCCCAGGGAGGCCTCCCCGGAGAGGTGTCAGAGTGACAGTAGGGCTGGAGCAGGTGGGCCTTGTGGGTCTTAGTAAAGGCTTTCACTCTGAGTAAAACTGGAGCCACAGGGTGGGGGGGAGGTGCCGCCTGATATGAGTTTTACTTATTTTCATTTTCCACTTGCGTGATATGGGACCTAGGTGGGGCAGCCGGTGAGGCTGGAGGAGAGGTGGGGTGAGCGTGGGGCCCTGGGTGCTGGTAGGAAAGCATCCCAGGGACGGGGTGCGGCTGCGGGGTCTGCCGAGAGGACCCTCGGAGAGAATGGCAGCTGCCTCCGGGTTTGGAATGCGGAGCTGCAAGTGGCAAAGGCGGGAGCCAGAGCAGGAGGGCTGAGGGCGCCCAGTCTCGAGCTTGGGCTACTGGGTGGACGCCGACACCCCCTTCCTGGGTCAAAGGGGGAGCAGAGGGAGGACGGGCCACTCCTGAGGTGCCAGCCCATTGTGGGGAGAGGGTGGCTGAGCATCGTGTGTCCTTCGCCAGACTCGGATTCTCTGGTGCCAGGCCCGGGACAGAGTCCCCCGCCCTGCGTAGCCCCATCCCACAGCGCCGCCGGGCCCCTGCCTTCAAAAGCAGGGACTCTTTGTTGACGGGGACTCCCTACCCCACCCCCCACCCCCAGGGCTGCTGTCTGTCACCCCCTGTCTTCCTTGCCTCGGCTCCCAGGTGAGGAGCCTTTGGGGCCTCTGCCTCCTGGGCACCGGCAGGAACCAGCCCCATCCAGATCCCTGCTCTGCAGCCACTAGACAGTTTACCTAACTTCGCCAGCCCCGCCTGCTAAGCTCTGTCTCCTCTGGAGGTGGATCCTCATCTGTGGTGTCCCTGGAGGCGGTGTCTGAAGGATCTGGAAGCTGCTTGGTGAGGCGTGCTGTGGACAGGGGCATGGCCACAATGGGCAGTGGTGCACAACGCTGGCCCCACACGCCGGCTTCCAGCTCCCCTCTGGCAGGTAGGCTGTGCGGAGGGCCGGCCACCCCGGGCCTGCCTCACCGCCCTCCTCCCCTCTCCCCCTGCAGATTGAAGATTTTCGAGCCACCATGGCGCAGCGCCTGGTCCGCGTGCTGCAGATCTGCGCTGGCCACGTGCCCGGCGTCTCAGCCCTGAACCTGCCGTCCCTGCTCAGGAGCTCGGAGACCCCGGCCCCAGAGGACCTGTAAGGGCCGCTGGCCTCCGAGCCACCGCTCCCCACGCCAGGTGCCTGGTGAACTTCCACTGTCTCTGAAGACCGGGTCAGGGCTTGGTGGCCCAGCGGTCAGACGCCCGCACGACCAGACTCGTCCACACTACAGCAGGGCCTGCAGCCCTCTCCCTGCCGGGCTCCCTCCAGCAGAGCCTGTCTTCACCCACCTGCCGGGGCACAGCTCCACTTCAGGCTCCGTTTGAACAAAGCATCCGCAACATTCGGAAAACCCCTGGCCTCCTCCACCACCTTGATTTTGCAGATGAGGACACTGACTCCGATCTGTTAGGAGGGCCGGGCAGGGGGGCTCGCACTCTGTGACCCCATCCGGCCCCACATCCTGGCCTTACCATTCTCCTAGAACCCGGTGTTGCCCCTTAGAGCCTCAGTTTCCCTGGGTGTGGAGTGGAGGATTGTCGCAGTGTGAGGACTAGGTGAAATGACCGAGGGGACAAGACCGCAGTTGGGTTTCCCCCTCCTCTGTGCGCTCCGGGCATTTCACAATCGGTTGCATCAAGGTACCAGTGAGGCACGCAGTAGACAGTAACCATTGTTTGAAATCACACAGCTGGGTTCAAAAGCTGTTCAAACCCAGGAATTACACTGTTCGTGACTCAGAAGTCACGGAGAATGGTGTGTGAGTCTCTGCAGGGCTGGCCTCCCGCTCGGCAGTGAGAGCTTGTGCCTTGACCGTGGTTCCTCTTCTCCTTTGGGTCTAACTAGAATTTGCCGAAGCGCCAGGGTGGGAGTCCAGAAATGCTGTCAGCCGGGTCGGGGCTCCTGCCGCTCCCCGGTGGCCAGCTGGGCACACGGGAGCTTGGGGGCAAACGGGCTGGTGGACGAGACCTCAGGAGGAGGGCCAGGTGTGGGCTCCCTTGGACGGTGATGGCTCCCCCCACCCCCACCCTGCCCGCCTGTGCTGGGCCTCCTGGCGCCCTGAGCGGGCCTGTTACCACAGGGCCTCTGCTGTCACCACCGCAGCCCGAGCCCTTGCTCTTCATGAGATTGGGCCGACCTGAAACTCTCGGCGGGCACCGTGAGGACAGGACCTGCCCTTTTCTCCCGGGGCTTCTGCCAGAGCTTGGCCCAGCGCCGCACCCCTGGTGCTCAGTAGGGTTGGGCAGCCAGACACCGCCCTGTGGGTCCCCCTGAGAACCTGGGCCGTGTAGGTTCCGGTCAGGGCCCCTGTGTCCCCCACACAGCAGGACACTGCACGCTCCAATGTCCTCACACCCCTGCTCCTGTGTCCCCAGCACACCTGCGAGGTGGACCGTGTTTCCCTGCTTCAGCCGACAGAACCAGCACTGCTGCCACCAGAGGTGTGCCCTGTCATGTGGCCATTCAGACGGCCGACCCCCGGTCCCACCTTTGTCCTTCAGTTGTTCTCTTGCAAGCCTCACTGTCGAACAAAGTTTCAGGCACTTCTGCGGGGCAGGCCCGACTGGCAGCACAGAAGCGGGCGCACAGGCCTTGTGCCCAAGACAGCAGCTGTCCCTTACGGAGCCGCTCCCTTGGCCTGGGGTCCGCACCTCGGGACAGGACTGCCAGGTGCCGAGGTGCCTGTTAGCACAGGGGCAGGGCTGCTGGAGGAGGGGGCGGGGAGCAGGGTAGGAGCGCTGCCCGCACCGGGAGGATCATGGCGTCAAGCCTGGGGCTCCTCGGCGTGGGGGGGGGGGGCGGGAAAGGGTGCTGAGGTTGCTGCGTCCAGGGTTGAAGGAAGAGGCTGAGTGACAGGACTCTGAGGGGATGGGCAGGATGGGCGGAGCTCCAGAGAAAGCCGACCTTCCCAGCAGCCTGGGCTGTAAAGGTGGGGCTTTGCAGGGCAGGGTGGAGAGTGGGTGGAGGTCCGGTGGGTCTTTGGGAGCTGACAGGGCACAGTGTCCAAGCTCGGCAGGAAGGCAGTGTGGACACAGCCTGCCTGCCTCTGCGAGCATGTTGTTTTGTTGAACACAAGGGGAGGTCCTCCCAGACCCCCCAGCCAGCATGGGACACATTCTCTCTATGGGGTCTCCCTGCCATGTTTTCTTTGCCACCTGGTGCCATCTAACAAGAGAAGCAGCATCGCACTCCAGCCGGGGCTCTGAGAGGCTTCCAAGTGCCGGGGGAGCGTGACGCTGTCACTGCTGCCAGCTCCAGCGAGCCTGGCGGGGACCCGGGAACCAGAGGCCGCCTCTCCCCACGGCAGAGCTGAGCAGTCGGTCCCCAACCCCCACCCAAACCCCCAGGCCTGCTGCCCCGGGCGGGGAGCGGGGCTGCTCTGTGCCCTGTGCCCCGTCTGGAGGCCAGCGATCCCGCTTGGGAGGCCGTCCCATCAAGGGGAGTGATGGGAAACCAGTCTTTAGGGCCCAGTGGTGCCTGAAATCGGCGCTTGGTGCCGAGGTGGAATCACCACGGAGGAGGGAGACAGGAGAGGCTGTGCCTGGCTCCTTACCCACCCTGTGACCTTAGGCAGGTCTCTTATCCTCCATGAGCCTCAGGTTCCTTATCTGTAGAACGAGATCAGGCTAATTAACGCCTTGCCCACCCCCCCAGCCGGTGTCGGGGCTGAGCATGAGAAACCATTATTTTAAACATAAGACTTGAAGCACATGTGCGAGGTCTCAGTCTGGCCTTGGCCGCAAGCTGGGCACACTGGAGGGCAGGCTAGGGGGCTGACGAGGTGGCGGCCGGGCTCCTGGAAGAGAGGCCTTTCTGCCGGACCTGGGAGCTGCCTCGTCCATGCTGAGTACACAGAGGAAGGAGTGGGGCTTGGGCCCCTGCTGCGTGGATGAGGCCCTTAGAGGGCAGCGGCCTGTTCGGGGTCCCAGGTTCTCTTGTTCCTCCCTGGGGAGGGGGCTCCCACTCTCCTCCAGACGAGATGGCCCAGGCCTGAGCGCTCTGGCTCTGACCTGATGGTGTTTCCCATCCAGGCCAAGGAGGTGGAGCCTCCCCAGTGAGGAGGGGGCTCTGCAACGTGGCACCTGTGCCTTCTTCACCCCTCAGTGCGCAGAGGCAGAGGCAGCAGGGGGCCGGGCTCAGACGGGCAACCTGGTCACGGAGGGGAAGTGATGCAGTGGGAAAGGACCCAGCCTCCGAGTCTCACCGACTCGGGGTCTGTGGCCAGCCTGCAGTGTGACCTGGGGCAGCTCACTTCCTGTCTTCCCGTCCCCACGGCCTCTTGAGGTTCTTGTTCGGCTCAGCTGCACCTGCCCCGTGTGTGCCCTCCACAGGCTGCTTGTGCCCAAGGCCCTGGTGGGCAAGGAGAGCCCTGGGCCTGGGGTGAGGGCCTGCCCCTCCCCCCACGTACTTGGTGCTGGGCCAGGCCTACCAGGCAGGACCCCGGCCGAAGGGCACCCTTTTCTCGAGGTATCTGCTGGCTTAGCCTCCTTTCCTCAGTCTCCCCTGGGGCCATCAGGATGCAGGCAGAGAATCAGTGCGGAAAGACTTCTCGTAGGTACCCAGAGGCTCAAGGGACTAAGGGGTGGAGGGTGGGGACAATGTGATGGGTTGTTAGGCCCTGACCAAATCTGAGTCCCACCTGACCCTGTGGCCTGAGGGCTGCTGAGGACCAGCTCTGGAAGGGAGAGGGGGTGGCCTGTCCCAGTGCCCCTGACCTGGACAGGAAGCAGCCTTCCTTGGAGGCCATGCTTGTACATCAGAAGAAAAGCCAAAGGCATTTGGGGGACCCCTGGGAGCTAACATTTGGTAGATGCCTGGTCTGGCTGTATGATGGCTCCCAAAGCCAGGCCCAGGGGGCTCCCGGGACCCGATCATCCTTGCTGTGTTCGGCCACAGGCTCCTCAAGGGCTGGGCCTGACCGGGAGGGGACCCCGCAGATGTGTGTGCCGCGGTAGCGGTGGTGAGAGAGGTCAGGGCCGAGGGGCTGACTGGCTCGTCCCTGGTCCTTCTGACCCTGCTTTCCTCTTTGCAAAGTGAGAGGCACGATGCCACCTCCCCCAGAGGGGTGAGGTGGGCACTGTGGACCCACGCGGGGCCGAGGGCCAGGCAGGTGGTTAGTCGGTACCGGCCACCGCCATTGTCTGGTTGCTGTGTCTGCTCCTCCCCAGACATCCTGGGGAGTCACTGTCACCTCCATCCCTCTGTTCCAAGGTCTCAGCAGGCCTTCCCCCGACCCTCCCTGACACCCTTCCCTCCGGAAATTTTCTCCCCAGCACTTCTCAGCCCCTTACCTACTCTAGAGTTTCACCATTCAGGTTTTGTCTCTGTGGTCACTGCCTCCCAGGAACCCAGAACAAGGCCTGGTACATAGCGGATCTCAGGAGCTATTTGGTGAATGGACGGAGGTGTCTGTGCTCCGAGTCGGCCCGTGTGTCATGCATGCGGGACCGAACGCCTGCAGGAGGCCCGGAGCCGGCAGCCCTCGGCCCCCTGTGTGGCGCCTTGAATGAGGCCTGAGGGAAGGACAGCCTCTGGGGGGCTCCCTGCTCTCTCACCTCCCCACCCCTACCTTTTGGCAGCCTTCTACCTGCTGGTGTGGCGCCCAGGAGATGGGACCCTATTCCCTGCGGCTGAGATGCTGATGAGCTGGGGTCTCCCTTCCGACTCCCTCAGACGGCTGCGTCCGGCTCAGGGCCGTGAACGGGGCTGCCCTGGCCGGCATCGCTGGGGGGGGGGGGTCTGCACGCACGTGTGCGCGTGTGCGTGGAGGTGGGGATGCGGGCTGAGGACAGGCAGCGTGGGCCAGTGAAAATCCGGACGAGGGTTGTGTAACTGTCCTCGCACAGCGAGGAGTCGTGGCTGGGGCTCTCCAGCCCCACAAGGACTTTGTATCCATCCTCTGCCTCTCCGGCCCCTTGTCCTGGTGTCCAGAGGCCTAGAGCCACATTTCCCACTGTCCCCAGCGAGAGGGACTTTCTGGCAGTGTCCTGTTTGTCAGTGCTAAACACACGAGAGAGGCAAAGGGAGTCTACCCTGGGGACCGTGGCTGCTCCTGCGACGAAATACAGAGAGAGCCCACTGGGCAGAGGAGGGCACGGAAGCCAACAGAACAGGTCCCACCGCGTGGCCCCCTTTATGAATCACAAACTCAGCTCCTCGGCAGGGGAAGAACTTTAGAACTTTGTGTTCCGTGAGACTTTAAAAGGCACAAAGCAGGGCCGGGATAAAAAAGTCCACAGGCCCCTCCAGGGACAGCAGGGAAATGCCCCTTCTTACTCACAGACTTCTGTGTTGTTCAAGGGCTTTTCACGAGAACGTGTTCAGGTATTACTCACAGAATTACAAATAAAAGCAATTTTGACGTAAGGAGTGCATCCTGGGTCTCCGAGTACTTTCACATCGAGATCGAGGGGGCTGGGCGTCTCTGTCCCCCAGGGACTGCCCCCCCCCCCCCCCCCCCCCCCCCCCCCCCCCCCCCCCCCCGCCCCGAGCTGGTTCCATCCGGCAGTTTCCTCCACCCCGCCCCCGCCCCAGGCACAAAGGCCACCGGCCACACTTCACAGTCCAGGCTCCCCATCCACACCGGGTCACCCCTTTGCCCCTCAGAGCCCCTGTGACTCCATCTGGAAAACAGACATTATAATACTGCTTGTGTCAGAGCCATTGGGAGGGTGTTTTAGGGGAATTTGAGGGACAAAGATCATTGGAGACTCCTTTTTTCCCCTGACCCCAAATTTATTATTATTATTTTTAATTCATCAGTGAATGAAAACGTGAGAACACTAAGAGACATTCAGTTAGGTAGGTTTTTTCCAGCTACAAAGTCCCTTATTTCCTATTCAGTACCTATGAGGTGATGATACCAAATTGTTTAAAGTAAAACCTACTGGGCCGCCTGGTTGGCTCAGTCAGTGGAGCACGTGACTCTTGATCTTAGGGTTGTGAGTTCAAGCCCCACGTTGGGTGCAGAGATTTTTAAATAAGTAAATAAACTTAAAAATAAGTAAAAAATCTTGGGGCGCCTGGGTGGATCAGTTGGTTAAATGTCTGGCTCAGCTCTTGATTTTGACTCAGATCATGATCTCGATTCAGGTCATGATCTCATGGTTTGTGAGACTGAGCCTTACACTGGGCTCTGCCAGGACAGCACGAAGCCTGCTTGGGATTCTCTCTCTGTCTCTCTCTTTCTCTCTCTCTCTCTCTCTCTCTCTCTGTCCCTTCCCTGCTTGTGCTTGTCTCTTTCTCTCTCAGAATAAATAAATAAACATGAAAAAAGGTTTTTTTTATTATGTCTTTTATTTATTTTTGAGGGACAGAGAGAGACAGCGCGAGCAGGGGAGGGTCAGAAAGAGGGAGACACAGAATCCGAAGCAGGCTCCAGGCTCTGAGCTAGCTGTCAGCACAGAGCCCGACGTGGGGCTCGAACCCACAACCGTGAGATCATGACCTGAGCCGAAGCCGGCCGCTCAACCAACTGAGCCACCCAGGCGCCCCGAAAAAACTTTTTAAAAAATAAAAACCATAAATAAGTAAGCGAGTAAGTAAAAACAATCAAAAGAACAAGACAACTTTGCAAAAACCATATTTATTCGCAAAATTAACTCCTCTGTTGGTCACCTCAGCCAAGAAGTGATGTAGAAGACTTGAATAAAGAAATTCCTAATCTAGGGGCACCTGGGTGGCTCAGCCGGTTAAGCGTCCGACTCTTGATTTCAGCTCAGGTCACAATCTCACTATGCATGAGTTTGAGCCCTGCATCAGGCTCTGTGCCGACAGCGTGGAGCCTGTTGGGATTCCCTGCCTCTCTCTCTCTCTTTCTCTCTCTCTCTCTCAATGAAAAGAAAAAGAAAAAGAAATTCATAATCTTGACTTAAGAGCTAGGTAAACCAAAATAAGGACTATATTGAGGATTTAACCTAACATTTACCATGTTGGTCTGTTGGGGAAATTTCTCTTAACTGCAAAGTCGAAATTCAAGGCCTCCCACCCCCTCCCCATTCAGGAGCCGTAAGTGAAAAGGTCTGTCTAGGGTCAGGCACCTGCACGGGACACTGACCCAGACTGCACATGCCCCTCGCTGTGACCTGCTTTGTCCTGGGCACGTGCTCGGAGCCACCAAGTAAACGGTCGCTCTCCTCCTCTGGCTTGGGCCCCTGAGGGCCACCTCCCCTGCTTTCTGCTAGAGCCAGTGCAGCCAGTGAGACAGAGGCCCACGCAGCCTGTGCAGAAGTGGCTCATGGAAGTGAACCCCGACCAGCGCCACTGGTCCACCCTCTCCCAGGGACGGGGTCCTCACACCAGGTTCCCCCCAGACTCCGTCATCTCTGCCTTAAGGCCTGAGGTTTAAATGAGGTGCCTGGTCCACTGTAAGGGCTCTGCGGTCCTGAGGGCACCAGGGTGATGGGGTGGGGGTTCCGCCCCCAGCCCCACCCCCGCCCCCGCTCCTGTCCAGGCCCCTGACTCCCCCGCCCCCTCACCACACACCCACACTCGCACCCACACCCACCATCCCAGACCCACTTCTCCTTTGCAGCTGGCCTGCCGCCTACACCTTCCTGCCATGGAGTTGCTGGCCCGTGGGCAGGGGACGGAGAGGCAGTGGGCCAGGACTCCTCAAGGCCGGCCAACTCGGGTCTGTGGGACTGTCCTCAGGGCCCCCTCGGCTGGAAACCTGGGGACCAGCCTTGCTCCCCTCACTCCACAGCATCACTCTTTGCTCCTAAACAACTTCTATAATTTTACTATTTTTAAAATTTGTTTAAAGTTTAATTTATTTTGAGAAGAGAGAGCATGCAGGGGAGGAGCAGAGAGAGAAAAAGAGGATCCCAAGCAGGTTCCGTGGGGCTTGATCACCCGAACTGCGAGGTCATGACCTGAGCCGAAATCAAGAGTTGGACACTCAACCGACTGAGCCACCCAGGCTCCCAGGTCCTAGACAACTTCCAGATGGTTCCCCTCCCTGGTCCATGGCATCCTGTCACCAACTCTGCAGCAGCCAGAGAAGGTCCCTTCTAAAGCAGAGCTCAGAGAATCCCTCCCTGAACTCAGGCTCCTCCTGGGCCCCTCACTGCTCAGGAGCCTGAGGCTGAGGCCGGGCCCACCCGCCTCCCCTCCTCCTTGTGCAGCATCCACTGAGGCAATGGCCATGCTCGTCCCCTTTCACCTCTCTTTGGCTTTGCCCTTGCCAGTCTTTCTGTCTGGAAGCTTTCCCTACCCCTTTGCACTGGCTAAAGATCTACTCCTGTCCCCAAGCCCTTGCCCTGTCCCCTGGACAGTAAGTCCTGCCTCTATGTGCACCCCTCCCCCCAGTCCTAAGTGCTGAGGGGTCTGGGATGGCCCACCATGTCCAGCCCCTGCCCCCAGGGAGGGGGCAGCCGATGTCAAGGAAGGCAGAGGGGGCCTGTCTGTATGTCTGAGACTCGATCTGAGAAAGACATGGATGACAGCCAGGTGGGGGAACCCAAGCTCTGGAGAGTAGAGACAGACAGAGAGGACCTCAGTGAGACACAGAGGACAGGACACTGGGCCGCCCTGGGAAACAGGAGCTGGGATGGGCTGCCCACTGGGTCTTGGTCTGTCTGTTCATCTGTTGGTCTGAGTCTCCCTCCTGCCTCGGACCGGGAGACTGAGCTGTCTGTCCTTGAACCCTCGGCTACCCTCCCCCTGCTCTGACTGTACTCTCTACTCCAGCCAGACGGTCCCCACTGTCACGCAGATCTGACTATGACACTCTCTGCTTAAAGCCTTGCAAGGTTCCCCAGGGGCCAGCCAAACAAAGCCCCTGAACCCTCCGTTGGGAGCCTGGCCCAGTGCTCTAACCCAGCACTCTCTGGGCCCCTCCTCTGTCATGCTCCCCTGGACCTCTCTCCACCCTGCAAACACCTCCTCACCATCACCTCCTCTACAAGCCTGCCTCCCCCCTCCAAGTCCACTGCTGTGAAGCAGTGTCTTTCCCTGACATTGGAAGAACAGCCCTGGGAGGGCAGGAAGGTTCCCCAGAAGAGGAGGCAGGTGAGGTGAGGGGGACATGGCAGTCGGGGGATGTCTGGGGCTGTGGGCTGGCCTTGGGGAGAAGGACAGGGGAGGCCACCCAGAGGTCTGTGTCCTGACTACAGGGGCCCATCCTTCACTGCCCAAGAGAAGGCCCTGTCTGAGCCCCAGCTCCATCCCAGCGCCCAGCAGAGGGCCCGCCCAGCAGGCATCTGGGGGTGATGGTTGAGTGGTTGAATGGAGGAACCACAGGTAGAAAGAGAAGGTGTGGGGTGCGGGGCCTTGGGGCCCGGGCTCAGAGTGGTCCCACCCTAGCAGGCAGGAGGGCGGGGCACAGTGGGTGGCGGCCCCTCCCGGTTTCCTCCTCTGGCTGCTGAGGCCAGACTCAGTCCGGGCTGTGCGCAGGCAGCATGGGCAGCAAGAGGAGAGGTGCCAGGAGCCTGCGGGGCAGGGAGGGGCCGGCCCCCACCAAGTGTGTGGTGGACAAGTGCTTTGACCCTCTGGTCCGAATGTGCGTGGACTGCAAGCTCCTCCGGACGCCAGAACCTAGACCGGGTAAGAGTCGACCCACTCGGGCCAGTGGTGAGCAGGGCAGCCCTGGGGAGGGGGAGGAGGCTCCTGCTACCACTGCCGCACCCCTGCCAGAGCCCCAGGCATGGCCCCCGCCTGCCCCAGGATGGGTGGGGCGGTGGGGGGGACTGAGTCCATGGGGGGTTGTAAGCAGGGGCCTGGGTGCCGACCAGCGGTCCCCACGTGGCCCTCACCGCCCCCTCTCTATCCTCTCCCCTGTCCACCCCGCCCGGCCCTCCCTCCCCTCCCTGGCCCAGCCTCGCCTCCTTCTGACCCTGCCCCTCCCCGGCCGTCCCTCCCCTCTGCCCCCTGCTCTCCCTCCCCGTCCACTCCACCAGCAGCCGGGCTTGGCAGCCTGGCGCCAGGGACGGCGCTGCAGCCGCAGGAGTCGGTGGGCGCGGGGGCCGCCGCCGAGCCCGAGGCCGAGGCCGCGCTGCCGCTGCCCGCGCTGCTCTTCGGCGCCCCCGCGCTGCTGGGGCTGGCGCTGGCCCTGGTCCTGGTGGGCCTGCTGAGCTGGCGGTGGCGGCGGCGGCGGCTGCGCGCGGCGGCTCCCCCCGGGGACCCGGACCCAGACCGGCACCCGCACGGTGAGTGCTGCGGGGGAGGGGCGGTGGGAGGGAGACTGGACCTTGGGCAGTGTGGAAGGGCGGGGTGCGCAAGGGCACTCCAGCGGGCTCTGAGGACCCCAGGCTGAGTCTGAGTAAGGGACACAGCCCTAGCCTCCCAGAGCCCTCTGAGCAAGAGACACAGGGCTCCCATTCTCCCCCTTCCACCTGCTCTCCCCATTTTGCCAGCGCCCTCTGCACTTCCTGTCCTGAGGGCCTATCACGTGCCACTCCTCCCCACCCCTGCAAGGGGGACTTTGTGACGTATTTCTCAGTCCAGGCTGTCCCTCCAGTGGAGCTTCCAGAACAGGGGTAGGGAAAGGCTGTGATGCATCCCTGATCTTGTATTACTTGCCCCCCCCCACCTCCCACCAGAGCCCCTGGACAACGTCATCATCCACCCCCCGAAACCCCTTGATGCCACAGCTCCCGTCTGGCCTCCACCCAGCGAAGATCCAGCCAACACCCCGCCTGCCCACAGCGTCCCTGTGCCGGCCACAGAACTGGGCTCCACTGAGCTGGTGACCACCAAGACTGCTGGCCCTGAGCAACAGTAGCAACGGAGGGGGCAGGAAGCGGCTCCTGTCCTCCCTGCGAGCTGTCAGCCAGGGGCTTGGAGGTTGGATTCGTCTCTTCACTGCAGTGCCCACCTGCCCCTTTTCTGGGAACCTGGCCGCCCCCAGCTAACCCTGCAGAACTACAGACCGCAGACCACAGGGCTCAGACGGCATGGCGTTCGGCATGTAGCATGTGGTGTAAAACCAGACCATCTCTGGCAGCCGTCGAAGGTGGTGGCTGAGCTCATGTGCCTTTGGGTGGCTGGGGCACTCTGCGTAGGAGGTTTTTCTTTAAGTGCAGGGAAGCCACCGTAAGCCAGAATGAATCTAGGAAAATGATGGAGTGGGAGGATGCTTAATTTACAGCAGGGTGTTGTATTTCTTTAATACTTGCTCTCGGAGCTGTCCCGCTTTAAAGCTGATGCAAATGGCAGCGATGAGTAACCAACTGAGTGGTTTGCTTCAGGGTTTAATATAAGGTGATCTTAACACATAGCCTGGATTGTGCTAATTCTCGGGTATCGTACCCCAAGGTCAACCCTGCGCCTGGCCCCGTCTTCTAGGACCTGTGATGCCATTTTCACTCTAGTAGCAGCTTCCAGAGCCCTCGGTTTGCACCGTGAGAGGAAGTGTTTGGCCCCCCTGGGGCTAGACTGCAAACTCACGCTGAAGGATGCTCTCCCTCAGAGCCCACCTGGGGCCCAGCTGCCTTCAGGGCACACTCAGCTGTGCACAGGGAAAGGCCCAGGACCCGCAAGAGGTTCCTTGTTCAGAAGCCAGAGCAGGGCTGTGGCCTTGAACCAGCTGGACCTGATGTCCCTTGAGCTCCCCTTGTCTGTGGTCTCTGCTCTTCAAGCGAGGCCCCAGGTGCTGGGGTCACTTGGCCATTCTATGCCAGCCTCTGGGATCACCCATTATGCCAGTGGAATTGCTCCTCTGACAGCAGTGCCCTTGCTCTGGGGCCTGGGGCTGAGACCGTCTCCTCTAGTTGGGGACCACGCTACGCTTGGTCAGGCGCTGCCTCTCCCACTGGCCCTCCTACACAGAGTTAGAAACTCCCGACCTGGATTCTGTCCTGGACAGTCCTTGGAACTTGTCACAACTTAGCACCCTCACAAGGAGCGTGGACTAGGAGTCAGGAGATGGAGCTTTGGGTACCACTTTGTCTCACTAGAGGGCCTTGGCATGTTCTGTTCCATGCATCATATGCTTCCTGCCCACCTCTCCCTGACCTTCCCAGCAGACACTCACCCTTCCCGCCCACCCCCTTCTCAGCCCAGAAGATGGTCTGGAGCCCCTAGCACCCTGAGGCCCACATTGAACTCTTCCTGCCCACTCCCTCCCTGAATGCACCCCAAGTGCCCCGAGCCCCGGGCTGCCAGGTAGCTTGGGTGAGGTCAGGTGGCTAGCGGTAAGCAGGAGGGTGGGAATCGGGCCCAGACATCCAGACCCTTTCAACTCAGGACTGGGGAGTCTGCAGGCCTCCTCCTGACCACTCCTACCTCCCACTCACCTTTTCCACCACACTGGGGGACTGGGCCCTGGAGGTGAAACATGTGGGTAAAACCCCTCTGGGGTCCAGACATGCAAACCTCTGGCACCACTGTGTCCCAGCCAAACCCCAGCTTCCCCTCTGGTCTCGGTTTCCATTTCTGAAAAATGGGGGGGTTGGATGCAGAAAGCTCCTCTGGGCTTATGACCCTCAGAGGAGAAGGACTGGAAAGAGCCTTAAAGAATCCTTACCCCCCCCCCCCCATTTTATAGATGAGGAAATTGAGGCCCAGAAGAAGCAAGATTCCTTGGGGAAGAACCAGGAGCAGAGTCGGAGGGAGAGGTTTTCAAAAAGGGCGCCAGTCTCCCCCAGGTCTCAGTAAGGGACCCCACCACCCAGGGACCTCCAGTCTCTGGCTGTCCTAGGCAGTGCTTCCTAGGGATTCTTCATGACGTTACTGCATTTGATCTTAATGACAGCACCTGGGGGGTGGGGGGCATGGGTATTTGTTTGCTTTAAAAGAGTTTTGTTGTTTTTTTTAAATTAGAAAAAAATCGAGTGACACCTGGGTGGCTCAGTGGGTTAAGTGTCTGACTCTTGGTTTCTGCTCAGGTCACGATCTCACAGTTCATGGGTTCGAGCCCCACATTGGGCTCCATGCTCTCTCTTTGTCTCTCTAAAAATAAATAAATAAACTTAAAAAAAAAATCAAGACATGATTTGTTGACACTTTGGAAAGTTCAGGACAGTAATCCAGGGTGGAGTCTATGGAGAAATGACCCATAACCCAGGAACATCAGGGCCCTGAATGGTGGCTTCTCTATGTAATGATCATCATTCTGCACACAGAAATTTATACCTTGGCTGTCATATTTGGCGAGTTTTCTCGTGTCTGTAAATACTTCGCAAACAAGGCTTTCAATATTTGTAAAGTTTTCTGCTTGAGCCTTTGCTTGATTTGTGTTTTTACTATTGTAGCTGAGGCAGGAGCAGCTCCTTGACATAAATCTTTGCCCCAGTTTTTTTATGGCCCCTGTTGGTTGAATTGATTTCCTGAAAATCTGATTTCCTGAAAATCTAAATTCTGTTCATGCCCATGAACAGAGATTAGGTGTCCCATTTTGCAGATAGGAAAAAAAAAGAGGCCCAGGAGATGAAGGGATCTGGCCCAAGCTACACTGAGAGCTGGGCTGGACCCAGGCTCCTGCCCATGCCCAGCTCGCCTGTCCAGAAGGCTGTTGGTCCAGGTGCCCTGCTTGTGAGTGCTGACTCCAGAGACTGAGTCCCGGCTTTCCGTCTTGTTTTCATCACTCAAGGATTTCTCTTCCCCAGCTGGTCTCTTTTTGCTGAAAGAGGGGCCCAGGTTAGACCTTGGAAAAACCGCTTGTTGGGGTGAGAACCAAGTGAAGCAGCTTCCCCTCCCCCAAGCCTGTTTCTGGCCAGTTTTTCCTGAAGGAGGGTCTGGTTTCCCCGAGGTCCCCAGGGCCCAGGCAAGTGGAGGCGGGGCTGGCTCAAGTCTCAGTTCCTCCTGGGGCTTCCTGCAGGCACTTTTCACTTCCTGCCCAGCAGCCCTGGGCTCTGGGCTCCTGGTGGGGGTGGGGAGGCCCAGCTGGAGAGGCCAAGGACTTGACCCCTTACCTCCCACTGTCTCAACAAGGATGGCCCCACATAGCCCTTGCCTTTAGAAGCTGGTGGCACCTCTCTGAGCCCGTCTCATCTTCAGAATGGAGCCCAAGGGCCAACCAGCTGCCCGAGATGAAAGAGGTCATGTGGCCAGCAGGGTCTTCACCTGGAGAGCCTCCATCTCCGTCATTCCCCGGGATGCAGACTCTTCCTGCCCAGAGCCCCCAGCCCTCGGAAATTCTGGAAAACGAGTTTCCCAGAGCTGGGCCGAGGCTCTAAGCTCAGCAGTTGCCATTCCCACCGCACATCCATTTACTGCCCATTGATCACGCCAGATCCCAGACACACCCGCTCTGTGCCAGGGCCAATCTGGGCAATCCCTGGAGGGTGGCCTCAAGCCCTGCCATTAGATCCGACCCAGTGGGAGAGATGGAGCGAGACACAATGATAGGACAGGGTGATCCCTGCCAGGGCCAGGGAACGCCCCAAGCAGGGAGATCACTAATCCAGCATCTAGAGCATTCTTTGGACCATAGGAGGTATGCCCTGAGTCTTACCTGGTTTTCCTACTGGAATGGAGCAGAGAATGGGCATTCCTGGCCCAGGGGACTGCAGGCAAAATACAGAGGAGAGGTCACAGAAAGGGTCAAGAAGCAGGCCACAAGGGGAGGGGCTGGCGAGTTGGGCACAATGGCCTCCGAGTGCGCTGTGTCAGAATCTTCTTGGTACATAAGGACACCCATCCTCAAGGAACCCAGGTGCTTCTCCAGCCTCACCATTTAGTGTCTTACCTTCCCTGTCCTGTCCCCTTTGAGAGCCTACAAGACCCCCCTTGCCCCCCCTACTCCTCTAGGCACAGGGTGGGAACTCACTCCTATTTGCTCTTTTGTGGGTGGCTCAGGCCACATTCTTCCTCACCCAGGCCCGAAATCTGACCTCTCCAATCTGTGCTCACCCACCAGCTGCCTGGTCCTGACCTGGCGCTAAGGGTGGGGGTGGGGTGGGAACGACTACTCAGGGTCACGCGAAGAGACGGTCAGGGAGGAACCAGAAAGACACAGATGTCCACGTCCCCGGCCTGTGCGCTTTCCCGGGGGAGGGGGGGAGGGGGGGCGGGGAGCGGCCCTGGGGACGCTGCAGGGGTACCGGGGACCAGAGGGCCTCTGAACAGCTCCTCCTCCCTTAAGCTGCAGAGAGTCAGGGATCCAGGAAGATGCCAGCGACTCCGGTGAAAGTCTCTCTCCGCAAGTCCTGTGGTCAGCCCAGCAGGTGGCACCTCCACCGCCCGCCGCCTGGCGCGGGGAGCAGGGCTGCGGGAAGCAGAGGGTGGGACCAGGGCGAGAGGCGGGGCTGAGGGCGGGGTCAGGGAGGGAGGTGGGGCTGAGGGTCCCAAGTCTCCAGGGAGTCGGAAAGGGGCGGGGCCAGGGCGAGTAGAAAGAGTGGGCTCAAGGCCTAGGGGCGAGGAGAAAGGGCGGCACCTGGTGAGCGGCGGCATCGAGACCTACAGTGCCCTCTCCAAACCCCGCACCTCCATGCTCACGCGGGGCACCCTTCCTGACGTGCGTCCTGTGCAAGGAGAGGCCTTGGATGCAGGGCATGGCCCCGACTTTGGGGCGAGGTGTCTATGTCTAGGGGGGCAAAACGCCCCCCCACAACCCCAGGGTAGGAGCCGACCTCAGAATTGTGTCCAGGGCCGGGCAGGCAGGTGGACAGGCAGGTGTTTCAGGTGGTTGGACGCGCTGTGTGGCCTCCGCTGAGCCCTGTCCTTAGCGGCCAGCTCCGGATTTGCATGTTCGTTGGGCTCTTTGGAGGGTCCTGAAGGGGGAGACTAATGGGGGTAGTTCAGGTAATTCCAGCTGTGATGTCGGGCGTGACTCCCTGAGGCAGGGGGAGGGGAGGGTCTGGGAGAACGTTTGGAAGGACCAGAGGCTACACCCCAGCTCTTAGCACCACCTCCACCCCCCACCCCCCAATGCCGCTCCCTCGAGACCTCAGCCTGGGCGCCCCCTCCCTCCCACAGGCAGCTGGAGCCTGAGTCACCAGCTGCCTCTCAGGGAGACAAAGGAGCTACGGGCCCTCCCTTCCCGACCCCCTCCTGGTACTGGCACCGGCATCTGTGCCAGCAGGGAGTCCATAGTTCTCTAGAATCTCTGCTTTTTGGGTAACCCTCCTTCATGGAAGAAATGAAACAAAATGGGCTTGGGAATGTGGCCTTTGAGGCTTGTGGATGGCACCCATCGTGGCAATCGCCACCTCAGCAGGGCTGTGGTGGGAGGTCCCACCAGACTGTATGTACCCCCATGTTTCTCCATCTGGAGCCCATGGGCCTCTCCCTGCAGCCCTGCTGAAGAGGTGCTAGCAGCCCATCCTGCAGATGAGAACATTGAGACCTAGAAATCTAGGTTGAATGGCCCTATTAGAGCAGGAATTCCAACCCACGTTAGTCTGGCTCCAAAACGAAGGATAGGTAGGAGCTGCCTGTGTGAGGGGCTGGAAAGGCATTCCAGGCAGAGCACAGCCTGCGGAAGGCCTGGGCTCTTCAGCAGTTGTCCCGGCACACCAGCACTGAGTGCGTGAGCAGGGTGTAGGAACACGTCCCTGGGCTCTGGGCTGGGGTCCTCCAGCTGCTGTCTCCTTTTGTACTCCACTGGCCAGAAGGTTTGGGTCTCACAGCGCAGGTTTCAAGCGAGACCCTGCCCCTTCCTGGCTGTGTGCCGGTCACAGCAGTCATTTCCCCTCTCTGGGTCTTGGGTTTGTCTCTAGGAAATCCCAAGTTCCCTGGCAGACGGGTCACTGACCCACACTCTAAAATGGAGACAGCAGAGGCCCATCCTGGGCTTTCCCTGATGTCCATCACCTCTCAGGACCTTGAGCCTTGCACAGCCAGAGCCGGGCACCAGGCAAGGGCTCACCAGTTCAGGAAGAACACGTGTGCACAGGTGCCTCCACACTGACACACATGTGTGCGCACGTGCGCATGGTGGAAGGAAGGACCCCAGAATCACGCCAGCACCAGACAGGCACTCTGGCTCACGTTGGCGGGCACATTTAGACTCCCTCACACTCAAGCTGCCAGAACTCAGAGCTGGGGGCGGGGTGGGTGCCCTTCAGACACGGAAACACACGGCTCCTCTGCCCGCCCTGTGGGGCTCACTGCAGATGCCAGGGGTTATTTTAAGCCTGGATCAATGGGCGATTTTTGGTGACACAGGCTTGGTGTGGGGGCAGGCAGAGGAAACAAGAGGCAGGTGCTCTGGTGCCTTGCTGTGGGAGAGACCTCGGCGTCCAGGGAGGACCTCCTGGGCAAAGGGGCCAGTCCTCAACCGAGCTGCTCCATTTCTAGATCCCTTCTCCCAGCAGACGTCTGGGCACCTGAGGGGTAGTGCCATGTGAATGAATGGCCAGATCCCAGGACTCAGCCAGTTGGCGGTGGTCCGTCTCTGCATTTGTCGTCTTCTCCTGTGCCACCTCTGCCACCCAACCCCAGACTGTGTGTTCATATGAAGACGGCATTAAATGCCTGGCATGGGTCTAGTAGATGTAGGCACCTATGGCTGCTGGCTGGCCACTGAACCAGACTGAGATAGGGAAGAAGCCATGGGTGTGGGGAGGAGCTGGACATCAGTCCCAGGGGTGGGGGATGGAATCCAACATCCAGTTCCTTCACTGGGCAAATGGAGACTTTATATATAAATAAGAGGGTAAGAGAGGGGCCCAGGGAGGAGACATAACTCAGGGAAGAGTATTAGGAGCTCTGGGCTAAGTGGGGTCACCCTACCTGGGAAGAGGCCACAGAGCCAGGGGAGCAGAAACAAGCCTTTTTAACCTAGTGGCCAGCAATAGGGTGGGGAAATGGGGAAGAAGCAGTCACCCTCAAAGTCCCAGTGACCCCAGAGGGCAGCTTCGCAGTGTGCGGTGGGGACGCTGATACAAATCTGACAGTTCATGCCTTTCTAGGACTACCACCCCCAGAGGAAGCAGGAAAGTCTGCACCAGAAAATATAGCGACTCAGTTCTAAGCTGAATAATAAACGGAAAGTTTGACAGCAAAAAGTAAACTAAAAACCAGTCACTGAAAAGCAGTATGTAAAATGGGGCATATTTTAGCGTCAGCTGCCCTTGGTGATGCAGTCAATTTCATTTCATTCCTTTGCTTATCTACTTTCTGTATCTCTAAATTGCAATGAAGTCTTCTAATGAGGGTAGGGTCTTCAGAACTGGATCAGAAGAGGGTGTGTTGTGGGCGAAGGGGGAAGGAGCAGGCTATCTTTGGACAGCGCACAAGGAATACCCCTGAGCCGGGAGGGCATCTCAGCCTCTAATACCTGAAATGAGCCCGTCAGCCCCTCATCTCTGCAACACAAGGACTTGATCCTTCTTTAAATGTAAATCCTTCTCCCTCTTTCTCCCTCCACTTCCTCCACTTTTATAAGCTGATCCCAGTTGCCGAGTGAAGAAGACACGATGCAACGGGAAGCAGGAGGAACGCTGGGAGCCCGAATTCTTCATTTTACAGAAACTAGAGACTGAAGTCACTTCATTCATTCATCCGGTAGATACGGCGCTGTGCGGCAACACTGGGGCGAAGTGGACGCCCAGCCCTCAGTCTCCTGACGCTCTCGTCTGGACAGTGGGAGGCACCGTATTGATCCTGGCCTCCTGGAAGAGGAGGATTATGAATGTGCGCCCCCCACCCCTCCGCCGCAGGAAAAGTTGTTGATCATAAGATGAGAAACTGAGGCCGAGAGAAGCAAGGCGCCCCGGCTCGGTCACATTTTCCAGTTAAACCCAACTTGGAAAACACCAAGGAACGGCCCCGTGATAGGTCCAAGTTCCGTGCCGCCTTCGACCCCCTTCTCCCTTCGCGGGCCAGAAGACCAGAGCCTTCGCGGGGGGCGGGGGCGGGGGGGCGGGGATGGAGGGCCCGCCGGTCGCCCCGCCCCCTGACCCGGCCCCGCCCTACTCTTCGGGGTCCCTGTCCAGCACAATCTCCTCCCCCTCCCACCTTGGGTAGCGACGAGATCCCCGGAGAACGAGGCCCAGGCTACGCCCGTCGCCTCTGAGGGGAGGACACCCCAAGACCCCAACCCGGGGTCCAGGAGGTTCTGGGAGCGGGGCGCGCGCCCCGGGGTTTACGCGGTGCCCTAGGCGGCACGTAGGAAACGAATACTTGCCCTTCTGCAGTGGCTCTGCTTGGGGTTTCCTTCCCATTTGAGAGGCGGGAACATCGAGGCGCAGGGAGGGGCAACGGCCTGCCACATGTCACCCTTTTATCAGAACTAACAGAATGGGAAGGAGGAAGAGGGACGGGGGCGCAACGACCCTCCCGGGGCCTCTCGGTCCCCTAAGTCCCTGCACCTGTGAACCAGAGGCGCGCTCACGCGGGCCTGTGTCCGAAGTGACAGTCCCGAGACTCATAAACGGAAGGGTCTGGAGCGCCTAGTTCCGAGGGATGTTTCAGGGAGGCCTTCGGGGAGGGTCCCCGGCGGGGCGCCCGGGCCGTACGGGCCCCGCCGCGCCCCCTCCCTCCCCTGGCGGCGGCCGCGCTCCTCCCCCGGCTCTGCCTCCCGCCCGCCCGCCCTCCTTCCCCCGCTCCCTCCCTCCCCCGCCCTCCCG
>NC_043709.1:6438345-6442636 GCF_006229205.1 Suricata suricatta
GGGGGCCCGGCCTGGCCTGGCGGCCGGCGATCCAGGCCTTGTAGTGTCCCGACGGAGCAAGGCCGGCGGGGGGCGCGTAGCCCGGCGGGGCCCAGGGGCAGGCGTTGAGCAGCGCCGGCAAGTCCTCGCGGAGCCGCTGGGGCCGCGCCGGGAGGGTCAGCGGAGCAGGTTCGGGCGCGGGGAAACGCTGGTAGAAGTCCTGCGGGGTGGCTTCTGCGGGGACAGTGGGGGCGAGCCAGAGGGAGAGGTCAGGGCTCGGGGGCGGGGCCCCAGCGACCCAGGGCGGGGCATGGGGAGGCCACGCCTCGAGGGCGGGGCCTACGCCTCTCTTGGGAGGGGCGGGGCGGGGCAGGCCTCGCGGGCAGGCCCCGGAACCGCCTCGGGAGACGCGGGTTTCCACGCCCCGGGGTCCGAATGCCACGGTGGGGTACCTGCCCGGTGGCCGGGCGAGTGGGCGCGACACTGCCGAGGCGCGGGAGCCGATTGGCTGCGTAGGCGCGATACAAGAGTTGGCTGGAGCGCTGACTGGAAAGGCTGGGAACTGTGGGACTCGAACCGGGACCCCGAGCCTTCTCATCTAGGAGGTGCAGCCGCCGCTGCTCCCAGCACAGACCCCGCCACTCACCTGCGGCCTTGAGCGCGGCTGCCTTGAGGGTGGCTGCCTTGAGGGTAGCGTACTTGGCGTAGTCCGGCTGCAGTGTCATGCTGCCACCGCCCTGCAGCCTGGGGCCACGCAGGGGTCCTGGTGTCGCTGACCCCAGGCGCACGTTGTTGGGGTGTTTCTTGTCTGGAGCGGGGAGTGGGAGGGGAGACCCGGGCTGCTGACTGGAGGACATTCTCCACCTATACTACCACCTCTTCGCGGCCCCCTCCCCAGGGAGAACTTGGGGGATGGTTACTTGCGCGGGATGGAGAGCCAAACCTAACATCTTGGCAGAATCGCCCCTGCCTGGAGCGGGGCCTGGCTCAGAATGACGGGGTGAATAGCAGCCCTGAGTGGGTGCTAGCCTAATGGGTGACTCCTCGGCATGTTCAACTTGGGCCAGGCACTGGGTCCCAGGACCTGCCTCTCAGGAGATAGAGTTAACATCTGAGAATTAGAACCATATAGGGGAGGGGAGGGGCGTTGCTGTGAAGGCCGCCTCACCAGCAAGAGCCCAAGAGGGAGGCTCCAGCCTGGAGGAAAAGGCCCACAGGCATCCACCGGCTGGTGCCAGGCCCACCCTGGGACACTGAGCCAAGGCCTAGAAACAGCCCGATTCCAGATCCCTGAATTTGGAACCTTCCTCAAAGAGTCCCCTTGACCAGTAGCTGCAGGACACCTCAGAGGGTCCCTCTCCACCAAGGGGAGCTGACCGGCTCGCCCAGCCCCGGCTCACACACCTGCAGAGGCAGGCAGCTTGGTCTAATTGGGAACCCCGTAAGAGCCTCTCACCCCTCAGCGCACCCCTTCCTCTGCTCCCAGGCCCACGTCAGGCAAGGGAGGCCCCGTGCTGTCGACCCACCCGCGCACACACCTGTGTTGTTGGGGGAGCCCCGGGGGAGGCCATCCCCCATCTGCACCTGGACACAGCTACCCAGAGGTGGGCCCAGAGGCGGAGGCAGCGGCTCCTGGGGGTCCGGCTGCTTCAGAAGCTCTGTCAGTGTCCTGTGGGGTGAGAGAGAGGAGAGGCAGTCCTCCTGACCTCCTGCTTCCCCACTGGCCAGGCCTGGCCTACCCAAGGCCAGTCCACCCCCCACCGTCACCCTTCCAAACTATCTGGGCCCCCCTTCTGCCCTGTGATTGTTCTCACACATCCAGTCTCCACTACCAGGCGTGACCTGTGGCCCCAACACATGGCCACTTCCGGAGCAGGTCAGGAAGCTCTAATGGGGTCATGTGTCACCAGGGCTACCTTGTTTTCCAAAGACTCCCCCACTCCCAGAGCCCATTGCCCAAGACCCTCCGAGTGGAGCCTGCTCTCCCAATGAAAACTCTGCAAGGGCATCGGCTCCCGGACTTTGCCTGCACTGCTGCTCCCTGTGCCAACAATCTTTTCCTCCATCTCCTCCCACAAACTCCTACTCATCCTTCAAACCCCACCAGAATCCTCCTCTTCCAGGAAGCTTCCTTATCTGCCTAACCTAACTCCCTTCCTGCAGTAGGGGCTTCTGCTGAGTCCCGGGACAAAGCTGCCACACAGGCACGGAGGGGAGAACAGACAGACCTAAGGGGAGGGAAGAGCCAGGAGAGCCCACGGTGGAGGCCCAGCACCAAAGACTATGTGACCTTGGGCAGCCACCTCCCTGGTACCAGGACACCCAGTCCCACCCAGCTGTGACAGTGTCTGACTGAGCCTTCCCTGCAGACAGCCAGAGCCAGCCTTCAGCCCAGCTGCCTTTGGTGCCCAGAATCCATGATTTTCTTCGGGCTCACTCTGACCTTCCCACCTGCGCGGGCCGGGGTAGGGGGCAGGGTCGGCAGAGGTGCTGGGGACCCATGGCTCATTCACGAAGAAGCACACTAGAGGCGGGAGGCCAACGGTAGGTGCTCTTCGGCCACAAACCTCCTAGTGCCGGCTGAGCTGACATTCATGCCCTGGCACACCTCAGCTGCCCACCCCTGTGGCCTCATTTCTGGGCAAGCCCCCTGCCCCAGCTCTCTTAGACACCTGCATATTTTTCATGCCTCTGGGCCTCTGCACAAACCTTCTCTAGGGGGCAGACTCCAGCTCCCTTCCAAGCCCCCATGAGCTGGAGGGGTGCTGACTGCCAACCTCAACACGGCAGAATGAAGGGGGAGACGGGGAGCCCCCACAGGAGCTCAAGTTGGGCTCTAGGTCTCCCCAGAGGAGAACAAAGAGGGCACATGGGAGCTGAAGCCCAGACAGAGGAAGGGTCTGGCCTCGGCCACACAGCACATCGGGGGTGGGCCGGCTCTTCCTGAGGCATCACCGGACCTGCTTCATCGTCCCGTGTGGATGAAGTGCGTTCTAAGTGGACACATCAGCTACTGCCCCAGGCGCACCCTCTATACCAACAGGCCCTCAGTTCCTGCTCCCCATCCCAGTCAAAGACATGCCCTGTCTTCTCCTGGCCATGCATGAGAGACTCCAAGCTCCAGGCATCCAGAACCCAGGATGAGAACCTCCACATCGCCCAAGGCAGCGCAGTCGCTGAGGCCAGCACCCCCCAGCTCTGCCCCACAGCTGTCTAGGAGGGGGTGGGCTAGGTGGTCTGGGCGACAGGGTGCTGTGGAGCGCCTAGGAAGCCCTCATCCCCTGCCCCTCAAGTCTCCGAGGTGGGAAGCATCCATACCTGGCTCACCCAGGCCTGGGGACTTCTCTATTGTCACCTCTAAATACCAGCCTGTCGCACACCCAAGGGAGCCCAGATCTGGGTAGGTGAGAAGGGCACAGGTCCCAAAGCATGGGGGTGGCTAGGGGGATGTGAGCGTGTGAGGGTGTGGGTGTGGGTGAGGGCTCCAGGGTGAGGACACAGAATCCCAGAGTCCCCATTCTAGCTGAGAAAGGGACCCTGGGTCCTGGAGAGCTCACTTCACACAAAGCTCAGACTCCAGCAGCACTGGCTGGGCCTCAGCGACAGCTCATCTGTATCTCCCATCTCGGGCCTCTTTCTACACACGGAGAGACCCTGACCCTCGCCTGGGGTGGGGGGTGGGGGGCGTGTACTGAGTCGGCAGGTTGGGGAGCCCTTCTCCCCAGGGAAAGAAGGTCAGGCCTGAGTCACAGCTCTGGGGGTGGGAATGGGGGTGGGATGGGAGGGAAGTGGAAAGAGAGGCGGAAAAGTGGGGAGGGAAGCAGGAGGAGGGAGACCCAAGAGAGCTACAGAGAATGCCCCATCCTTCCCTTCCCTGCTCTGGGGGCCTCGGGCGCTCTAAGGTTCATCAGCCCACGCCCCCCGCACGGTACCCAGACCCTCTTTCTTGGGTGCGGTCACTGTGCCCTCTGTCCTGGCGACCAGTCCTCCGACCCACTCCTCCAGAGGAGGAGGGAGCCGCGGGGGAGGGCGGCTCAGCACCCAGCTCCCTCCGGAAGGTCAAGGGGAGAAGGTATCAGCTGTCTCCCTCCACGAAGTCAGAGGGAGGGGGGAATGGGGGTGGTGGTGGATAACAGACCTGGAGACCTGAGACCCGAAGAAAAACCCGGAGGCGAGTGCTGCTCAGAGGACCGGAATGTACAGACGGACGGGAAGGATGAAGGCTGGCGAGGGGGCGCCCACCCCTCGGGAAGGACCGTCCAGGAGGGGCGGGCGGGGGCCCCGGCCCCGGCCCCGGCTGGCGCGCGCTCAC
>NC_043709.1:6442736-6479303 GCF_006229205.1 Suricata suricatta
GCAGCGCGGGCCGCGGGCCCCGGCACCTGAGCACCAACAGCAAAGCCGAGGTCACAGTGTGAAGACTGGGCCGCTGGTTCTCCTGAATCATGGCATCTCCGAGGGTCCCTCCTCTGCCTGGGGGTTCCCAGAGCTCACGCCGCGGCGCGGGGAAGGCCAGCCCGCCCTTATGCCTGCCCACCCTGGACCGGGGCCTTGGAGCCTGCAGTGCTAAGAAGGGGCCCACTGGGTAAGGCCAGTGGTTCTGTCCTCGGGGCCTTGGGGCAAGGTTCCTCATGTAAATAGAAGGCCTTTTCTGTGGCTCCCATCCCTGAGAATAAAGGAGCCCCAGCTTGGCTCTGAGAGGCACCGATGGTGGAAACATTGGTCATTGACTGGACAGACGGCAGTATGGGCAGAGGGCACAGCATGTGCTCCTGAGAGCTGGCGGACGAGTGTCCCGGGGGCCAGGGAGAGGGTAGTCAGGGCTGAATGCCGAGCTTAATGTCCACACCAGTGGGAGCCAGGGGAGAGGGGGCACTTGGGCCCCAGCCACCTGGAGGCTCCAGAGCACAGGGGGAGAGGGCTGCGGGGAGCCTGGGGCCCTTGGAGGGTCCGTGCCCCTTACTGGTGGTGAGCCCCTTCCAGCCAGTCACTCTACATCTTGAGTTGATGGAACCCGGCTGATTCTCACTGACATAGTCTGGCCCTGAGCCGGCACCTGGCTTGCAGGCCACTTGGCCAGCTTGGTCCAGGGCCACCCCCCTAATGGGTGTGGGCAGTGGGCCAAATGGACAGCTGGTGCTCAGGATGGGGGAGCCTCCTCCCAGTAGCTGCTGTGGGGGGAAAAGGGATGGGGATGCTGGACGTGGAGGCTTGGCAGTGCCCCCACCGGGGTACTCACACATGCTTGGCACTGCCACCCCCTCCTTCCTGCCAGGTGGGCTCTGGGCACTTTGCTGTGGCTCAGGGCACTGCCAGCAGCCTGGGTGCATCGAGTTCCTTGGTGACAGGGGTGGTTGGGAGGTTGAGGTCTGGGATATGCCACTTACTGCATGACCTCAACAAAGCCACCCAGTTGGGCCTCAGTTTCCCTCCTGTGTACCCTGGGCATGGTATACTGTTTTAATAACAATGGCCACCATCTGTTGCTGTTTCTTTTATTTCTCACAAAAGCCCCATGGGTGTGTGGCTTTACAGATGGGGAAATTGAGGTTTGGGGACCTAAGTAACTTGCCAAGGTCACCCCGTTGATTATATTAGGACTCCTGTCCTCTGCCACCGTGAACCTGATGAATGCGTGTGCTGGCAGGGAGGGGTCCTGCCCCGGAGGTCCATGCCCTCAGACCTTCCTCCCGATGGGCAGCGCTGCTGAGGCCCCCCACCCCCCAGCTCTGCACAGATAGCAGGGCCCACCTCACTCGCTCTTCTGGCTTTTGAGGAAACCAAAGCCCAGAAGCCCCAGGACAGAACAGACCAAGAGTCTGCTGCCTGCAGTGAGAGCCCCTGTGGCTTTAGGGGAGAGAGCCTTCACACCCTTAACTGGGGGTGCGGTGCCCCGGGGCCTATCCAGCGGCTGTGTAGAGGCCCAGGGTGGGGGTGGGGGCAATCCCTTGCTCATTCTCAGTCCCAAGGACCCTGGATCTCCATCCCAGGGGCCAGTGCTGCTGGCTGTGACTGCCCTTCAGCGCAGGCTTATTTCCTAGCCAGGCCAGGTCACAGACCTTGCTCTCCAGGCTGCAGGCTCATCCCCAGGTCACTCGGACTCTTCCGCTCCCCGCCCACTGCTGCTCGTGGTCTTGCCCCTCACCGGCCTCACGAGGCACTTAACTGTACATGAAACTCCGTGTGTGTCATGTCTCTGAACCCGGCCAACATGTCTGTGGGCATTTAGTCAAAGGCAGGGACTGTCATCCCTGTGCTGCGCATGTGAAGTGGAGGCGGAGGGGATGTCCTGCCCCAGGCGACACGGCTGGGAAGTCCAGGAGCTGGATGTGGATGGGACTTGTGGGCAGTGGGCCACCAGGGAGTATGGGGAAACACCCAGCAGGGAATAGATTTCTCTGAGGGGTGAACACACATGGGTTGGCACCCCAAGTCAGAAACTGCTGCTGGTGCAAGCGGCCTGCATACAGCGACCTCTGATGCATGCAGCACCTCTGGCTGCCCTTTCATCCCAGACTCTGTGCCAGCCCGGGAGTGTGCACCAGCAGCTGGCAGTGTAAGGATGCGGCTGGGTGGGCAAGGAAGGTCCTTCCAAATGAAACCTTCCAGGAGACTGTCAGCAGAGGAGGAGGGGCTGTCCTCAGTCCCCGACCCACCAGAAGCCAAGCCTTGCAGCCACCTGGCTACGTCACCACAGCGGTCACACTACAGACCCTCACACACCTCATGCTGGCTGGTACCAATCTGTGTTTATTGAATAACCTACATCCAGGAGACAGTGAATGATCCATATCAAGGAAGCCATTGGTGTATCCCCTTTTCAGTGAACCCCCCCCCCACCCCTCAACAGTAATGCGAAAAGGCACGGAATATACACGACACAAGGGCTGGCTCACCCGGAGGGCGGGGCCACGACTTACGGTGGGGGGGGGGGAGGGGAGGGGCAGCAGAGAAAGAAAGGGGTAAGGTCCCAGCGGAGCCATTCCAGCCTGTACTCGCATCAGGGGGAGCCCCTGCCCATTCTCTACCCCAGCCAGCACGAGGGGTGAGGACCACAGGCAGGAAGGGAGGGAAGGCGGCTCCTCTCGGCCTCCCAGCAGGTTCTGGGGTCCCAGGCCGTCCTCAGGTCCTGGTAGAAATGGCCCCAGAGAGGGGACACCGAGCCAGGGATCCAGAAAAGTGGGACCACTTTTCCTCCAAAGACCCTGATCCAGGTAGAGGCCCTTATTCCTAGCGTTTACCCCAAAAAGGGGATTGTCACTGGGGAGAGCCTGGGGGTTGGTGCCTGCCACCCTGGCTTATTTTCAGGTCAAATTCGGGATGAGAATAGGCTATGGAGGTAGGAGTTGGGGTGGGAGGGAGTTGAGAACCCACACCGAAGGCCCCTGGTGCCCAGCCCCGATGGGTGGCTCCATCGCTCCTGGCGCTGGCATCCCAGGGGGCGGGGGAGTGGGAAGGAACAGGACAATTAAATAAGATACCATTTATTTTTTAAAAAATTAAAAAATAATGCCGACATTATTTCATCCAACCCCAGGCCTGCCCCATGCCTCCCACGTGCCTCCCCAGAGCTGGGCTCCCCGCCTCCCCTGGCTGTCCTGTGTAATGAAGAGAAAAGAATGAACTGGTTTTGTCAGGCCCAGGGGAGGGGGCACAGACCCAAGGAGAGAGAGGAAGACGCCACAGCACCTCAGCCCTGCATCACGGCAAACCCAAGCCCACGGGTATAAAAACATCTGTATAAAAAGGGGGATGGGACCCGCTGGGCACAGTGCCAAGGGTGAAGCGCTCTGGTGCCCAGAGACTGATGTCCCCACAGGGAAAGCCTGATAAAAAACAAGGAAGCAGGAAAAGGGGGGTGTTCAGAGGAGAGAAAAGCTGGGGAGGGCTGAGGGCCAGAGGCGGGGACCAGGCAGCTTCGGGGCCCCCTGCCGCTTCCGAGTCAGGGAACTCCCCAGTTCCTGCCCTGCTCTTTCGGCCCTCAGCCCCATGGGGCCCTGGACCACAGGCATCTATCCACAGTAGCTTTTGGGGCTCTGCCCGGGGGCCTGCCGGGCCGAGGTGGTCCACAAGCCTCAGCAGGCGACAGCTCAGAAGACAAGGCTCATCCCACAGCTCCCAGACGGAGCAGTGAGACCGAGAGACAGGGAGGAGGGAAAGAGATCGAGAGACGGAGGGAGGAGTGGGGGGAGGCAGGGGCTGAGGTGGGCAGAGCCCAGCGGTCAGGAGGCGGCGATGGCAGTGCCGCCCCCCAACTTGACAATCATCTGCTGGCAGTCGTTGCAGGAGCGCCGGTCGCCTGCCTTCTCCAGGGTGCGGGCCGCCTCGGCCAGCAGCACGGCCCGCTGGCCCGGGGACGAGAGGAAGGACAGGGGCAGGTGGCGGCAGGCCAGCAGGATGGCGGTGGCCCGCTCTCGCTGGCCGGGCCAGGCATCCACCTCTCCTGCGAGAACGGTGAGGAGATGCGTGGAGGGGCTGCTCACTGAGCTGGTCGAGGGCTCACCCCGGGCTCGCTTATTTAACCTCAGACCCAGCTGGCGAGGCGGGTTCTTCAGGAGACGGCAGGAGGAACGTGGCCAGCACCCCACGGCTATTATCCGGGGCGGGGCCATGCTTCTCTCTGGCCCCAGCAGCGGGACAGCACCCCCAGCCCTCCCCTCCCCACTCCCGAGGCTGGACCCACACCCCGACCAGCCCCCAGCCCCACAGCGTGGTCAGGGGTCTCCCCGGCCTCTCAGAACCAGCCTCGGGCCGCTGCCATTCTCACGGCACCTCTTGAGACCAGCGCAGATGAGGAAACCCACGGGGGCTTGGCCAGGGTAAGTAGCGGGCTGGGGCCCTCCTCCCCTCCCCTGCTCAGGCGGGGTCCACCCCACGCCCAAAGCCGGAGCTGGGGCTCAGGGAGACTCTCACCGTGCTTGGTGTTCTGGGCGGTCCGTCGGCGCAGACTGTGCTCCAGCAGCTGGTGGGTGCGGGTGGGGCTGGCTCCCGCCATCAGGCGCACAGTGGCTTCGTGCAGGAACACCTGGGGGCGGTACGGGGGGGGGGGGCGCACCTGACTGTCCCCTGGCAGATGCCTCTCCGGGAGGCATCTCGTCTGCTACCCAACAGTGTCCTTCTCTCCGCACTACCGTGCCCTGCTCTCCCCTCAGAAGCCACCTCCGTCCTGACTCTGAGTTTAGAAGGAGCCAGACCCCTGGAGGAGCAGCAGGGCTGGGGAGCAGAGCACAGGCCGGCTGGAAAGGGGCAAGGACTGCTCTCCTCTCCAGGAGACAGAGTCTAGGCGCGCCCACATGGGCTAGAACAGGAGCGGCCGGGGAGCAGCCTCAGGTCTTGGGGGCTGCCCCCAGCTTGAAGACAGGAAGAGGTGAGGCGGGGGGGGGGGGGGGGGGGGGGGGGGGGGGGGGGGAAGCAGGAGGAGGGGGACAGCCAGCCGGGCTGGCACCAGGGCAGCTCGGTCCTGTTTCCTTCAGTTTCTTCAGAAAGAAAGGCCAGAACGTGTCCAGGGGAAAGTGCAGCTCTTCTGTAAGCATGAGTCACTGGGGAATGGGCGGCAGGGGGGACAAGACCTAGACCTCTAATTCCTTAAATCTCAAGGCTCCTTTCTACCCCTTCATATCTCCCCCTGTGGGGAGGGTCCAGAGTGTCACCCGGGAAGGCAGCAGAGCCGGGGTAGCCACTGAATAATTTCGACGGGGAGAGGCGGATGGAAACGGTGTCTCAAGCGGAAGCCTCTGATGCCAGTGTGCCCTGAGCAGGCTAGAGGGCCTCGAACCTTGGGGCACATTTCCTCTTTTCCCCAGTGGAGGGTGGCTCACCGGTGATTACTTAAGGTCTATCCACTGTCTGTCCTGGCTCACTGCACACAGTGGCCACAGTGTGACCCCAGGAGGGCCCAACGAGAAGGCAGCCTCACTGAGCCCCTCGCCCCTCACGGACACTAATGGCCTTCTCACATTTTAAGAATTTTAGAAAATGATTCAGGCAAAAACATGTTGAGTACATAACAAATTAGCAATAACAATAAAACAAGCAAGGAAATAGTTTGGGTCCAATCAGCCCAGTTATACAACTGCCTGAGAGACTTCTCAGATGGCGTGGCCCTCGCCGGGGAGATGCCACGTGCAGCCAGGCAGCAGGGCCCAGGACCCCGCGGCTCAGAACTAGCATGAAGTCAAGTCCTGGGAGATCCCGTCACTCTGACACCAGTTAAGAAAACAAGAGCGGAGCGCTCTCCATGCCCTTCCCACCCCTCCCCTCCCGGCAGCTGACCCGGGAGGCGCAGGCGGTTCGGGCCCCTGTGGCCTGCTTGCCGCCACCCTGCAGGGCTGGGCACACGGCAGGTGCTCACCTAACACAAGCAGAAGAAAGGGGTACATGGCAGCCACCCCTGTGCTTGATCCTTTAGCTGGCTGACCTCCAAGGGCCAACTCTGCAACCCCCCCGCTGGGGCTTCTAGAACCCCTTGTGTTGTTCCCCGCCGGCCGGGAGGCTCTCACCTTGCGGTACGCTGGGCGGAAGCTGTGCGCCAGCCTGCGGAGGCTGCCCAGGTCCCGCTGGAAGCCCGCCAGCTCGGCGCCAGATGCGTGGTACGTCTCGCCCAGGGCCTGGCTGGCTCCTGCCTGCTTCTGCCAGAGTGCTGTCCTCAGCGACAATAGCAGGTCACAGGTCATTAGCTGGACCACCTGGGGGATGAGCCACAAGGGAGAAGTCTGGTGACTGGCCTGCTGCCGGGGCGGAGACCCCGGCAGGGATCGGGCCCTCCCCAGCCCAGCCCTCGGCAGTGGCAGCTCGGGAGGAAGTGGGGTCAGCCTGGAAAACGCTCCACAGGCAGCAGGAGAACAACTCAAGGGCAAACTCGGGCTCGCAGCATCTAGTCCATTCTCCGGCCCCGGGTGGGAGATCTGCGGCTCCCATTCTGTGGGTGGGGTGAGGCCCAGAGACGGAAGAAGCCCACGTAGGAGACCTGCGGCCGGGGCAGGACTAAAACCCTCGTGGGCCTGCGAGGAAGGCACAGCTTCCTCCCACCTCACAGGGGCGGCCCCGCCCCCCAAGCAGGATCGAAAGGCCTGAAGTGCAGGAGATGCAGGAAGGGGAGGAGGAGAGGCTCACTTCAACAGCAGGCCGCCAAGGCTCGGCCCAAGCGGTCTCTGGGGTTGGCAAGACAGGAGTCCAAGGTGGCGGCACCAGGGAGCCGCTGAGTACTTGGGTTTAGACCCACTGACCTATATCAAGTGCGGTTTTACCACCGTCACACAACTGCCCCTCTATCAGCCTCCGTTTCCTCGTCATGAAATGGGCACCACAAGGCTACTGTGTCACACGAGAGCACTGCATGTGTGCACCACACTCGGACCACACCCGGCCTTCGGAAGCATTCGGTGCCAGCCGCTATCAGGCACGGATGATGCCACACGACCTGGGGACGCGCGTACCATTGTCTGCACAGCATCCGCAAGGCCGGGCCGCCTGCCTGGCTCCCATCAGCACTGGGGAGCAGTGAGAGTGAGGACAAAGCGGAGTTCCCCGTGAGAGGGGTCCCCCAGGGCCCTCAGGTTCCAATGGACTCCCCTGGGACATTCCTCTTCGTGCCCCTATGCCAGGGCACTTGGACCCCCGCCCCCCGCCCCTGCTTTGTGCCTGCCCATTGTCCTGACCCTTCGTCACAGTTTTCTGGCCGATGATGGCCTCAAGAGGACACAGATGAGGTATCAAACCAAGCCTGGCATTTCTAAGAGGTGAATGCTGGGGGAGCACCTTTGAGTGGGGGGAGTGGCCCGGGGCCTGGATTCTGCCCTGTGACAGATGCCGGGCTCCACGGGGTGTCCTTCTCCTCAGTCCACTCTCCCACATAGAACTGCTGCCCAGGAACCCCAGCCCCAAGGTGCGGCGGCCTCTCTGTCGTTCCCCAGAGAGAGCTGAGACCACGTGACTCTCTCACAGAGACAAACACACAGGTGACCAGCAGAGGAAAGGCACAAAGTGAGATGGGGCTCCTCCGTGGGCCCGTACTCTTGGGCCCCATCGGCACGGTGCTTCTGGGCTCACCCAGACTCTGGGACTGATACCACCTCGAGCCAGAAGTGCCAGCCTAGCTATGTGGGACCAAACCCCAGCGAGGGGCTCAGAGTCTGACCGGCCAGGCTCATCCCTCCCTTTATGGAGGGAAACCCAGCTCCTCCTGAGCGGGCACACAGTGCTTTACTTTTAGCTGTGTGCACCCCGCCCCTCCTCTCTCCAGGGTCGGCCGTGCCCTGGGATCCACCAGTGACGGCAGTGCCCTCTGCCAGGGCATGGGTGGAAGTCTCTTGAGGGCCAGGCAGGCCTCTGTGATGCACTGTGGAAACATTGCATGGGTACCACCAGAACATGCAATGCAACTACAATGCACCACAGCTGCCCGCTAAGAGACGGGCACCTGGCCTTGGAGGTGCGCAGGGCGGTGAGTCGGCTGGGGGTATGCACTTGGCTGGGGGCCCCCTCTAAGGCTGGCCTGAGGCCGTCTGGGGAAGTTGTGCGAGCCGCCCGGAGCAAATGCAGAGTCCTGGTGGGCTCAGGTTCACCTGGGGGCCGGCAGAGCCAGGCCCAGCAGGACCCAGGACTCAGGGAACGCAGCAAAAGCGAAGGTGGAAACATGCTCGCCCCGAGGACTACAAGGGAGCCTAACTGGTCCAAGAGGCTATGTCTGGGGGAAGGACCGCTTCCCCAGTCTGTCTTTGGGACAGCCCCACAGGCCGGACAAGTTCAAGGTGGGTCAGAGTGTTCCCACCCGCCGCAGCTGGGCACCTCCCGAGGGGCCAGATCAGCCCCCACTCACGTGGTTGAGGGCGAGGTCGCAGGTGGCCCCGCTAACATTGAGGCTGCTCCACAGGTGGCCGCTGGCCCTCTCGCAGTGGCAGAAGGAGCTCTGCTGCCCATCCACCTTTCCAGAGAGTGAGGTGTGCATGGCTCTGCAGGTGTGGACGACAGCCTTCACCAGGGGGCTCCTGGGCAGTGAGGGAGGGGAGAGCAAGAGGTCAGTGAGCGTCCCTGGGCAGCGCGAGGAAGCGCCTGAGCCGGTGACACATGGGTCTGTGCGCTCACGTGCCGCTGTAATGGCTCCAGATGGGAGATGCCGACCCTGAAGGAGGGTGGGCTTCCCGCCCTACATCTTCCTCCATCCAGGGAGGGCTGGCGGAGCCCCAGGCCTGGCGAGGCAGCAGTGGGCGTGAGTCCCAGTCTGCGAGGGCTCACTTTCGAGCGCAGGGGTCAGATAGTAACGGCACTGACCACTGAGCACATAAAGCCAGGAGGTACAAGCACCGTGAAGGGAAGTCAGGCAGAGGAAGAAGGTGGCATCTTAGAAGGAATGGCGGTCAAGGAGGTCCTCGCTGCAAATGACATTGGGGCAGAGATCTGAAGGGGAGGAAGTGAGCGGTGTGGCATTCTGGGAGGGTTCCAGGCAGAGGAGGGACATGTGTGGAGGCCTGGCCTTTCCCCCTCCTGTGCGTCTGCTGACGTGGGTGCACACGAGGGCCCTGTCTCACCGAAGCACTCCACCTGCTACGTCCCCGGGGCTGCCTTCTCCTGTCCTGCCCCCTGCAGGCCTCCTCGGGCCGCTCACCGGCTCAGGCCCTTTATACCCACCTCTGCTCCCCCCAACACCAACCTGTGGTTTATGGGCCTCCCTGCCTGTGGCCCCCTCCCAGCAAAGAGACACGTGGGCTGCTTCCAGAAGCCACCAAAGGCTTGGCAAAGGCAACGGCACCAGCTGCCCACGGGAGAGAGCACCTGGGCAGGTCGGGCCACCATCTACCTGCCTGTGGCCGCAACTTGCTCTCAGAGCCTAGAATGCAGCTGCCACCAAGAGGGCCCCCAGTTAAGTGTCTTCTAAATAAGCAATGGAATCATGGAAGGGGTGCAGGAGACCCGGGAATGGGGCATGTGGCCGAGAGGAAGGCTCAGCCACCAGGACTGCCACCAAGGAGCTACCTACCACAGTCATTCAAACGATCTTGCCTCAGTTTCCTCATCTGTAAAGTGGCCATAATCCTACTTGCTGCCACTATAATGGATGTCATTATTTGTGCCTGCTCTCTGAGGGGCCGTCCCCCCAGAAGCTGGGTGTGCAACACTCTAGAGAAATGCAGCTTCTCTTCATGGAGGACATCACGGAGAGGCTGGGGAGAATGGGGAGGGGGGAGGGGTCCCATGGCATCATTATTCCCAAAGAGCAAAGGGTCCTCAGAGTGACTGAGTTCAGGGGGAAGAATGTGCGCTGAGGGTCCTAGCTGATTCGGGGGCTCTGCTGCTCACAGATGAGGGGACTCTGGACATTCTACCTGCATGTCCTAAGGCGCTGGCTGGGAGGGTGTAAGGTGGGTACTTGCTGGTCAGGGTGCTTAAAACTGGGTTACTTAAATGAAACTGCGGTGTGTGACCTGCCTTAGAGAACCTGCCTAGACCTACTTTTCTCAGCTCTTCCCCGTTCTCCGGGCTGAGGGTCTGAGTGACAAGGAGATGTTCCAACCTTGGGTCTGAGGACCAGACCTGTCTGTCTTGGAGCACTGTACACTTTCTCTGGGGCCACAGACAATGTTAGGGGCACTTAGATCAGACAGGGCTGCACGGCACTATGGGCCTAAAGCCCCCAAGAGGCAGGCGTTGGGTCCCCAAAGAGGAATGTCACAAGGTCTCTGGTTATGCCTTGTGCTAAAGCCTTTTAGTGATAGGGCTGATGGGGGTTGGGGGTGGGGAGTGTGGCGATGGGCAGCTGAAAGCAAACGGGGTACTGGCACCTGAGAGATGGACCCTTGGGCCCTCACAAGCCCTGTGCTGGCCGTGAGCCATCACCACTCTGCCTGGCTCCACCATAAACTTCCAAAGATGCCGGCGGCCATGCTGCTCCCCTCCCCATTAGCCCGTGGCTCCGGGACAGTGGGAGAGGCGGCCCCGGAAGCAGCTCTGACAGCTGCTGGGAGGACTTGCGCACCAATGGGCTTGCTTGCCAAGCTCGGCTTCTCTATGCTGCCCTCTTCCGCCCTCTGGCGTCACCTCTCCCTCCCTCTGTCATGGCGTGCCCAAGCTGTATGACCTTTCACCCCGATGGCTACTCTGCTGACACAGAGAAGCGAGCTTGACACCTGGCACCTGGCATTCCCCTGGAGAGAAGCTAGCGAGCAGTCAGGGAGGCTTACGCACTCTGTCACTTCCAGAGCCTTGGGGACACGCTCTACTTCAGTAAAATGAGCGCGCACGGCTGCGTCATCTCCCTGGAGCCAGCTGATGGCCATACCGATGGCAGATGTCCACCACCGACAGATGACATCTGGACCTAGAATGGAACAGTACCAAACATCACACCCCTGCAGAGCGCAGCCCGGCTGCCTGTGCCCAGGCCCTCTTTACCCTCTGGTGATGGGCTCGGGGCCTCTCATTGAGATTCCGGTGGGAGCATGAGCCAGCACAACCCTTTGGAAAGTACTGGCAATCTGGGAGAGCTTTAAAGATGCTCACTCCTATTACTCTAGTAACTCTAATAATCCCGCTTTGGGCAGTCTATCACCAAAAAAAAAAAAAAAATTGCTTAGAGAAAAAAAGTACATCAAAGAGGTTCGCTGGCATATAATTTTTAAGAAAAATGCCGGAAACAACATCAATCTCCAATGAAGTCATGAAAACTGGAGTTTCTCGAGCGTTTCTAGAAAGAGGCTCTGGTTAGAACCATCCGTGTTTTCCTGTCAGAGGCTCAGTTTCCTCGGCTGCAGAATTACGGTGCTAGTGATCTCGCAGTGCCGGGGGTGGGCGGGGCATGGAAGCGGGAGACAAAAGGCCCATACTTTTCTAAAGACAGGCCACAGGTCAGGGGTCATGATGGGGTGGCTGCTTTTCTGGAATCCTTTCCTCCCCTGACGGCCCCCCTCTCCCAGAGCCTCAGGAACAGCTGCTGTCCGATCACCCTGAAGACCGTCTGGGACAGAAGCAAAGGATGTCCTGGTGCCAAACAGTCAGCCGCACTGGCTCACCCAATGGGCAGCAGCGGAGCAGTCAAGGTGCCCGGATGAGAAAGTCCCTTCAGCAGAGACTGTCAGACCCAAAAGCAGGCCCAGGGCCACCATGCAGCAACGAGTGAGCTGGTGTCCCGACCACTTGTTGCCCAGTCTGGGTGTTTGGGTCGGCAAGTTCCAAGGAAAGATATTCACTGCTCATCGGCCCACTTCTAGGAGAAGCGTTAGTTCCTGTCCCCAGAATTCCACCCAGTGTGGGGTAACTGGGTTGGAGCTACCTGAGGGCCATGAATCCAGAGAAGATACCTGACCTCTATGCTCTGGGACAAAAGGGCTGTGAAACTGAATTAAGCAACACGAGGCCTGAGGAGCCACGCTGCAAGGTGCTTACCGAGGGCTGACTTGAGCACGGAGTTGCTGGAGAAGGGTGGCGCCACAATCCCCACAGAATCCACAAAAGAATTAAGCAGTTTCAGGTACTCCAGAGCACTGGAGAACTCGCTAGAAAGAAAAGAAACGGTTCCATGGTACATCAGAATGCACAGAAGGACCTCGCTCAGCCTGGCTTTGGCGCTCCAGTTCCAAGACCCAGCGGGCAAACCGGCCCCCGCTCCGCCCAGCGCAGTCACACCAGGCACAGCCTGATCCCTGTCCCCGACACCGGCCACGGTCTCCACAGGCCTGCCTTCTTCACACGTTTCCCGGCTGCTCCGGCTGCTCCAGCCTTTGTCTTCCATCCCTTGTCCAGCAAAACCGGACTCCCCCCTCAAGGCCTAGTTCAAATGTCATCTCCTCCCACAAGTTCGCTGATCTCCCTGGCAGAGCTGCCCTCCCTTCCCTGCTCGCTGCACTCCAGTCAGGACCTGGGCCTTGTTGGAGAGCGACTCTGGCACCTGTCCGCCCCTCAGCTTACTCTGAGGAGGAAAGCCTGTGCTCACTGCTCTGGAAGACTAAGAAACTGCTCGGCACGCTGCACAAAGGTCTGGGCCCCCAGATGTCTGCCTTCTGCTCAGCCCTCCGCACTCCCAACGCCCTCAACAGGCCACCCCTCCCCACCCCAAAAGCAAAGCAACCTGATCACATTTCTGATCTGCTCCGAGAACTGCCTCCGCTTGGTGAAGGGATGGGGGGGGAGGAGAAAGGGCAGGGGAGTGGTGGTCTGGGAGGAAAGGGCGCAGAGGTCAGGTCAGAGCGTACACGGGACTCTCGTGAGGCTGCCAGGTTTGAGAAATGCCCAGGAATCATTCCATTTCCCTACAGAGCCTACACTAGCGGTTGTCTGCCTCCAGGAACGTGGGCCTCGCAGCTGCCCCCAAGCTTCCTGGGCAGACGCCCTAGGCAGGGGCCCGTCCTGGGGACATTACCAGCTCTCTTCTTCCTGTTCTCCGGCCTTCTTCTTGGCCTGAGGCTTCACCAATGACTCAACAGCTCGTTCCAGCAGGTTCTTGCAGAAGGCCTGGTGCACCTGGGCAATAGGGTCCGCTGAAGAAGAGGGGAGAGGGGAAGGGTCAGATGGGCTAATCATGAGGCCCTCTTGTCTTTGCAGAGAAAACAGAGGGAACTGAGCGGACCCTGAGAAACAGCTATCCCCTCTGAGTGAGGACCAAGTCCCCTTCTCAACCAGAGCCCAGAACCACCTTGTAGACAGCTGGAAGGTGGGGAGTGGGGAGGCGTGTGCGAGGGTGCTGGGTGCACAGTACTCAGCACTTCCTTCAAGGTTGTCACCACAAGCCTTATCAGAAAACAGAAAATGGGCAGGAGGATGGTCAGCTGAGGAGGACAAAGTGGTGGCCGCCACCCTGACGTGGCACGGAAGCCCTGCTCCTGTTTTCCAGACCTCCATGACCAGTGACCGTCTGGCTGCGCTGATGAAAGAAGTGGCTTGCAAAGCCTGTCGCAACAGCCCCTGGCAGGCCCGGAACGGGGAGGCAGGGCACTTCCGAGCACATTCTGGGCAGCCTAGAAACAGAGCTTGCACGAGATGACAAAGCCAGTGGAAGTCTGTGGTGTAGACCGAGCAGACCGTGAGGATGGGGTTGGGACTTAGGACTGCTCTTACTTTTATTCTCCCTTTTTGGTGTCATGCACCGAAACTTCCTGTATCGAACAGTAGAGTTGTCTTTTAAAAAAGGATAGCAGCTCGCACACGCAGCGTGCCTGCAGAACTCGCCGTGCTCTGCCCGGGCCCCCACTTTAGAGAGAGGGTTAAGCATGCAGAAAGCAGAAAGCCGAGCGCTCAGGTCTGAGAGCTGGGCGAGTCGCCTCCAATCACTGTCAAACCCCAGGGACGGCAAGCTGGCATCCCCTCTGATGCCTGGAGCCCTGTCCCTGCCACCACTCTAAGCACTTGCTGCCTGCCTGTCGCCTATTGTTCTCTAACTGCTCCGTTCGGGTCTGCTTGCCAGTGGGACCAGGTGGCCGGGGCCAGCGAGCGGAGCCCCACACATCTTTTGTGTCTCTGAAGCACCCAGAACAAGGGCAAGAACGGCGTGACTGAGGTGAGGACCGCGGGGCTCTGAACGTCTGAGAGAGGCGAGCCGCAGACCAAGCCCGCTGCTCGCCAGGCTCGGGGCCTCCCTGAGCTTTGGGGAAAACAAGACGGAGACCACCTGTGTCCCCATGCGTCTGGAGCACAGTCCCCCTGAAGTACTGGTGCCTCTCACGGCTCTCCCAATCCCCAGTGGCTGCAACGGTGTTCTCACCTGGGTTCCTCTGGGCACAGTACAGACTCTCCTTGGCAGCCGACTTCACTGACCAGCTCCGTTCCATGAAAAACTTCTGGCCCAGGGGGTGGCAGAGCCAGCGCAGTGAGTCAGGGACAGCGCTGCGCTCAGGGCCACACAGGCTCTGGGCTCTGCTGAGGAAGTAGCTCTGTGGAAGGACATGGACCAGGGGTAGCCCCGGGGCGGCAGAACACTGGCTGCGGCCACCACGGGGCCATCAGAAAGTGCCACTGCAGTGGAGGCAGGCTGGGGAAAGGTGTTCAACAGGAGGGCTGGGCACTCGTAGACCAGGAGGTAAATGCCACCACTGTAACTAGGGCAAGTGGCCCTGGTGGAGCCGGCTAGGCTTGGTGACCAGGTCCAATCTCCAGCAGGAGGGGTGGACAGGGCTTCGGGGCTCCTGTGGAGCCTTCACTGCACCCTGCCCTGCCGGGTCTGCCTAACCCTCCTGGAATCTCCCTCTGGCCCTGCTGGCATTCAACCTGCAGAGGCAAGGAGGGGTCGCGGAGGCCTCCTGGCTGCACGGCCACCCTCAGCCCTGTGAGCGCCTGTGTCCAAGTTAGGCGGCCCCTTGCATCCTGGGACTTTTCTTATCGGTCATTTTCTTTTCTTTTATGATATTTTTAGGCAAAGCCGTGTTCTGCTCTAATTTTTCATCTCTTTCACCTTTGAGTATGAAGAGTATAGAAAAGGCACACAGCAAGTGGCTAGTAACTGTTAGTTAACATCCTAACACTGGAAAGCACGAGAGTGAGGGGGTAGCCCTGCGGCTTGTCCCAGGACCCGTGCAGGCATGCACGCTCGCGGGTGATGCCTCTTCCCCCAGAGCTGGCCTTTGGGGGGGGGGGGGCTAGCCCCCTCAAGAGACCTCCGCCCCAGTCCTAGACGAGCCCTTGATGTGAACACCAGCCGGTGAGGAAAAGACCAAGAAAGCCTTTGAAAGCGGCTTTGCCAGTGGCCTGGTCTCCCAGCCCGTCCTCCGAGGCAGGGGAACGTGGCTCGAGGTCCCCAGGAGGAAGAGCTGCAGGCATTAGGCTGTCTACCCATGTTTTCAGAAATTCTGTCCATTACCAAGTGAGGATATTTTTATTCTAAAACCCATGGTTTCCAACCTCCAAAACCACTCAGTGCAGGCTAATCTGAATGAGGAGCTGAGCAAAGAAAGACGGAAGAGGGGGAGAAGCTGAAGACCCGGAGCTCAGGGAACCCGGGCGCGGGGCCGCTGGGACAGGCTGGCAGACGGAAACCTGCACACCTGCGCCCCGGCCGCCACAACGAGGGCAGCACCTCCTCGTCTGCTTCAGTCTGATGGTTCTGACCTTTTCTGGGCTCTAAGTAGCCATCAGCGAACATAACGGCTTCAGAAGACTTGAATGCCAGGGTCAGAAATAGCGCCACCGAAGTGCCACTCAGGGAACACAGATGGAGACGACGGACTCTCTTGGGCGGGGGGGTGGAGACTGCTGTCTGAACCTGCGGGACAGCGGCCTGGACACGCTGCTCTAAGACACAGGAAGCCTGTCGCGACACTTAGGTCCCTGGGCCAGCGGCACGACTGGCCTTCCCTCCTCTTTGCTGGCCGCCATATCTGAGACGGAACCGGGAGAGCACATGCGGAGGCACCTCCATGACCTTCGCCCGACCCCCCACCAAGCGGCTGCTGACTCTGAGCTTGTGACCGAAGTGGAGGAGCCTGAGTGGGACGGAGGTTGGGGGAGGGGTGGCGGCAGTCCCAGCCCCTCTGAGGTCAAGGAACCTTCCCACAGCTGCCTGAGAAGCAAGGGAGCTGCTCCAGGTGAAACCGAAAACAACGGGTCCCTGAAAAGGGTCTGAACATCAGCAAAAGCAGCAGAAACAAGGCCTGGTCAGGTGGTTTTGCAAGAGAAACCCAGAGAAGCCATTTAGAAAATCATTAAGTTAAAATACATTTTTCAGTTTAAATCTTTTAAAAAAATTTTTTTAAATGATTATTTTTGAGAGAGAGAAAGAGAGCTCGAGAGCATGAGTAGGGGAGGAGCAGAGAGAGAGGGAGACACAGAACTCCAAGCAGGCTCGAGGCTCCGAGCTGTCAGCACAGAGCCCAATGCGGGGCTCGAACCCATGAGCTGTGAGAGCATGACCTGAGCCAAAGTCGGCCGCTTAACCGACTGAGCCCCCAGGTGGCTTAATTCTTGAGAAAAACCTTAACTGTAAGAAATCTCAGCACGCGCATGCGTGAGCTGGAATTTGGTGGTTTGAATTAATAAGAAATATAAATCCTGGGATACAGTCATTCACAGTATAATTTCTAGAAGGAAAACTAAAAAATAACTTTTGTTGCTCTTTTACTTTTCTTGGCATTATCACCCTATGATAATTTCCCCAAATTTTATAGACACCAGAATCTACCCGAGCTGCGGCCTACGGGCCCCCTCCCCTAAGTCATCTGCTAACTGCCCAGCTGAGCAGCTGCGGCAGGAGACTCCTGACGGCTTAGACCCCAAGAGCCACCCTGTCCCAATTCCACACTGTCCTCCCTCACTGGGCTTCGCCTATGGTGCTCAAACTGTATGCCAAGGCACCCTGAAAGCACCACCGTGAGGCTGGGTGTATATTTCACCGGGGATATTTTCTGAGGTAAAGAGAGCCATGCTCAACCCAAGTCAGACACCAGGTAAACTGCTAACTGGGGGCAGTTTGACGTCTCGATGTGAGATTGCGTGGCCTTTCTTTGGATGATGTCACATCTTTATGAAGTGGTTTTTAGAGGCTGTTGTAATACAAAGCAAGCACTCTAGGAAAATGTGGAACAGAGGATGAAGTTGGTGGTGTTACTCTGATTTCAAAGTCTGAGAAGGAATGTGGTGCCCAAGTGATACATGTACTCCAGTAGTGAGTAACTATGGTTATCAGGAATAAAAATATTATTTCTTCTTTCGATTTTGTGTATATTTTTTATTTCTTAAAACTTTTTTAATGTTTTATTTATTTTTGATACAGACAGAGACAGAGCATGAGAGGGGGAGGGGCAAAGAGAGAAGGAGACACAGAACCGGAAGCAGGCTCCAGGCTCTGAGCTAGCGGTCAGCACAGAGCCCGACGTGGGGCCCGAACGCACAAATGTGAGATCTGACCTGAGCTGAAGTCGGAGGCCCAACCGACTGAGCCACCCAGGCGCCCCTGTGTATATTTTTTAATGGCTACTAAATGGTTAAGAGATAAATACGTATCAAGATAGCAAGATGTCTGTACCTAACTAATTAAACGAAACTGTTAGGTATTTCTGGGGCGCCTGGGTGGCTTAGTTGGTTAAACGTCAGACTCTTGATTTTCACTTAGGTCATGATTTCACGGTTCATGGGTCTGAGCCCCACAGCGGGCTCTGTGCTGAGTGCGGAACCTGCTTGGGCTTCTCGCTCCCTCTCTCTCTGTCCCTCCCCCACTGTGCATGCCCTCTCAAAATACATAAACATTAAAAAAATTAAACAGAACTGTCAGATCTTTCTTTTAGCCCAGGGAACCATGAAAAAACTGAGACACAAGGTCTCAGAACGAGACTGAACTGAAACCGAGAAAGACTGATCATCTGGTGTAAACCGTCTTCACAGAGGCCAGCCCTCCGCTCGCCCTCCAAGTCTGACTCATTGGCTAGCTAAGTATATTTGACTGAACTCAACGCTTCTTCTTCTTTAGGAAAGTACTATCCGGGTCCCTCAGTCGGTCCCCTCCCAAGAGAAGCAAACAGATGAAAGGGGCAGTTACTTTCCTAGGAATCAGTTCCTCTCCTTCGCCCACCTTGCTGAACATGCAAATTTGGCAATACCATCAAGTGTCCCAGATATTTTTGGCCTTTGAGCGAGTGTCACCACCTCTAGAGACTTAACCTCAAGAGACACTTCTACAAGTGGCCAAGGAGAGGGTGTGACGACTCTGCCTGCTGCACCAGAACTGCAGATCCTGGCAACGACCCTGGGGCCCGCCAGCAAACGTGCCGGGGTACCAAGTCCCTCTGCGGAATAAGGAGGTGACAAAGAAAGAGGCCAAAGGCACCGTTTGGGTGGAAAAAAGCAAGCGGAAAACCAGGGTTTCTGGCATGACCACACTAAATAGATCATAATGCACGTACATTAGTACATGAATAAGAACACTCTGAGGAAGTCCACGCTGCACTGTTCACTGCTTGTCCGCATACCAAACATCTGCGGGAGGGGGCTCACGGGCGGGGACAGTTTTAAGGGAACCATTTTCCTGACCTCAGCTGCCACACATACACCTTCCTCAAATGCGCTGAGTCCCTCTGAAGGGTGGCCGCGTCTTGGCAATAAGGACAACCCAAACCCCAGCGGGACTTCTGGGATGACAGACTTTATAGGGGGAGGTAGAGAGCAAAAACTCGTCACTAAAGCTAGAGGGCTGACACTTCCGGGTATGAGGCCAGATGAGAAGACCCGGCTGTTAGGGGTGTGCGGTGGTATGCAATGGAACATACTAGAGCATCCAGAGGCAGGCTCGTTACACGTGGACTGTACCACTTGGTGTAGTGAGGAACGGACAGTCATTTTAATCATAGAGTCTGGGGCATGGAGACATCGAGGTGGCAAAAAAAAAAAAGTATCTATCTCCACCTCATACAAAACATCATCTCCCGGTTGATAGGGACTTGGGTGTGGAAACAGAAAGTCCAGTGGCTCGCAGACAGGGGAAGGTGTCTTCAGAACGGAGACAGCAAAGAGTCACTGAGCAGGACACAAAGTGTCTGACTGTAACGGAGAAGCCTAATCATCTGATTTCATAAATACTGACACCATGAAGAGAGAGACCAGGTGAGCCCCAGAGGGAGAGAGATCCATGCAGAGCACACATCCAACGAAGGAACGGAGCCAGAATAAAGAACTCCTTGAATCAATAAAAAGACCAGTCCTACCAATAAACAGGTAGGACGCTCTTGCGGTTTTCACAAAAGAGAAGATCCAAACGGCCAATGAAAAGGTGCTCGACATCATGAATCCCTTGGAAATTACAAATGAAAACTATCAGACACCCCCAGAAGGGCCAGAAATCACACTATCCTCTATTTGGTGGGGATGTGGATGGAGCTGGAACTTTCATACGCTGCTGGCGGAGTGGCAACTGGTAGAGCGGCTTTGAAAACCGCCACGCAGTATCTACCAAACATGAACATCCGCGCAACCGCCGACCTCGCAACCCCAGCCCTAGAAAAGCAGTCTCATGCTCCCCAAACGATGAACAGGGACGTTCAGAGCAGCACTACTCCCGATAACCAAGAACAGTTAACGACTCAACAGTCCGTCTACAAGTCTAGTCACAGAATGGAGCGCTATAAAGCAATGAGAATAGACCGCCCTTAACTATGTGCAACAACACAAATGAACCTCACCCATGGCACCGAGCGACAGTGGCTGGACACACAGCACATACCGTCCACTCCTCTTACGTCAAGTTCTGACAGGCGAAACATCTGTGTTGATCAGGGTGGTGGTGACCCTGGCTGGAGAGCTTGGGGTAGGGGTAGTTTGCTAATTGCAAAGGGGCCCAAGGGACACGTTTGGGGTCCTGGTCATGTTCTGTTCTTGATCTGCCTGCTGGCTATACCAGAGGATTCACTCGGTGAAGTCACTGAACTGTGCACTTAACGATTTGTGTACTTTTCTACATGCATATTACACTTTAACGAAAAGTCTGTAAAGGGGCGCTGGGGTGGCTCAGTCGGTTAAGCATCTGACTCTTGGTTTCAGCTCAGGTCGTGATCTCACAGTTCATGAGATCAAGCCCCAAGTCGGGCTCTGTGCTGACAATGCAGGACCCGCTTGGGATTCTGTCTCCCTCTCTCTCTCTGCTCTTCCCTTGTTCATACACACTCTTTCAAAAACAAATAAATAAACTTTTTAAAAAGTTCACAGAGATAACAAATTAGAGGCAGATTAAACTATGGTGAGAGAATTCAGAATAATGGTTATCTTCATAGGGGACAATGTTAGTGACAGCCTGCAAAAACTTCTGGGTGTGATGAGAAGTCCTGCTTCTTTTTCTGAGAGAGAGAGAGACATATCACACAAGTGTGAGCGGGGGAGGGACAGAGGGAGGGAGGGAGAGAACCCCAAGCAGGCTCCATGCTGTCAGTACAGAGCCCGATGCAGGGCTCAGTCGCACAAACTTTGAGATCATGACCTGAGCTGAAATCAAGAGTCGGGCACTTAACTGACTCCGACACCCAGGTGCCCCTCTTCTATTTTTTTCCAAAGATTTTATTTTTAAGGAATCTCTAAACCCAGCCTGAGGCTTGAACTCACAAGCCCGAGATCAAGAGTCACGTGTTCCACCAGCTGAGCCAGCCAGGCGCCCCAGAAGTCCTACTTCTTGCTCTGGGCAGTTGTTACAAGTCGTAAATTAAAATGTGCACATTTTTCTGTATGTGCATTGTATTTCGATAAAATCAAGGTCTTCAAAACACTGTTGGGGCACACAGAAGTTACAAGTGCGATAACATGCCGATGTTATCAGAACAGGAGGACAAACGAATGCAACAGGTAAATGGCATGGCTGATGCCTCCTGCTCGCAGCCTAGCTTGCTTGGCCTTGCCCAGAGATGCCACCTTGACTTCCCTAAGACTGGGCCAAGAGCCCAGCGTGTTCTCTGGGCAGCCGAGTGAGTCCCAACCTTGCCCTCACCTACTCTCCTTAAGGCCTGTTCCAGGTCTAAATGCCCTGCCGGGCTGTGTGCTCCCTGTGGACAGGGCAAATGTCCTGCTCACCACTGCGTTTCCCTTGCAGGGGACACCCGGCCTCGAGCAGGGGCTCGGTAACGTTCGCTGAATGGACGTGTTACCCAGGGCCACTGAAACAGGCCTGAGACACAGAAAGTACACCGGGCTTTCCCATGCCCTCTGTCACCTAGACTATGGTGACACACTTCGGGAAATATCAGGGTCACCACAGGGCACACTCCTATTCATCAGCTCATCAGTGTCACCACCGAGATAGGCCAACAAACGGAGATGGGATCGTTCTGTTCTGAACACAGCTGAGGCACTCGGCAGCCTGCGCAGAGCGGGTGCCGAGTGAGCCGTGCCTGGGTCTGCCGGAGTGAGAGAAAGCCCGGCGCCAGCAGATGCTGCGAGCGAGCTGGTAACAAGGGCTGTGGGTCCCCGAGGCTGGCCTCGCGCCGCGCACGACGGAGGCATCTGATCATAGCAGGTCCTGCCCCAGGCCTACCCCGGGTTCCTTGAAGACGTGCACTGTTTTCCGTTTCGGGACCCACAGTGCCGTGGTTAAGGTATGCAGTCACCACCTTTTTTTGTGAATAAAAACACTGGGAGACACGACTGGAAAATTTCAAAACTCTTTATGACCACAATGGGGCGCCTGGGGGGCTCAGTCAGTTAAGCGTCTGACTCTTGATTTTTGGCTCAGGTCATGATCTCATGGTTCGTGGGTTTGAGCCCCATGTTGGGCTCTGCGCTGACAGTGCGGAGCCTGCTTGGGATTCTCTCTCCCTCTTTTTCTCTGTGTGCCACTCACCACTTGCGCTTTCTCGCTCAAAAATAAATTTAAGGGGCGCGTGAGTGGCTCAGTCGGTTAAGCATCTGGCTTTGGCTCAGGTCATGATCTCACGGTTCGTGGGTTCAAGCCCAGCATCAGGCTCCGTGCTGACAGCTAGCTCAGAGCCTGGAGCCTGCTTCACATTCTGTATTTCCCTCTCTCTCTCTTTGACCTTCCCTTCCTCGCACTGTCTCTCTCTGTCTCTCAAAAATAAATAAAAAACATTAAAATAAATAAATAAATAAACTTAAAAAAATGTTTTATGACCACTTGGAGAGCAGAAGTCATATTTTTAACCCCTTGGATCCATGTCACTCTGTATCACTGAGTCAATCTTACTTAAGGCACCAAAATGTTCTGCTTATGCTTATAAGGGCCATTAGGGTTTGGGGGGTTTTGGGGGGGGGGGGGTCTGTTTGTCCAGCGCCGTAACTATGGCCTGCTGGATGAACATCTGTCCCTCTAGGCAGCAGCACCCAAAGGCAGGCCCCACACCCGTTTTTGCATCTTAGCTCCCGGCTGGGGAAGGGCGCTCGGCGCAAGCTCGCGGAGGGGACCTGAAGGCACTCACCGCCAGGAAGCCCAGCCTGCCCCCACAGCGGGTCTTGAGCCCCATGGCAGCAGTCAGATGGATCTCAACCAACGTGCTTGGCGGGACTTTCTCCTCTGCGCACTCGGCCAGGTTCACGGCGCACAAAGCCATGTGCACATCTGAACAGGCAGATCCCGCGGGAAGCTTCCCTGTGGCAGGCAGAAGCAGACGCAGATGTTAGCACACTCCTCCAAACCACGTTTTTCCCCATTTTCTCTAGTGCTGTCAGAGCACGAGCACAAGGACTGGAGACAGTACTTGAACTCTGTCATCAGATGGTCTGGGACGGGAGGCTAGGCTCTGCGACTCAGTAGCTGTGTGTTCCTTTCTGCCTCGTAGGTTGTTGGGGACAAGAGAAAATGCCTGTCAGGTGCCTGGCACACGGGATGCACAAACGGGAGCCACTATGATGGCAGGCTGTCCCGAGGGGCTCAGAGATGTGCACTGCAGCGTTTTCCACAGTAGTGCCAGCTGCTAATACATCCTGAGTCTCCCAAGTACTGGAAGAGTGATAAAAATTTAAAAAAAAAACAAGAAAAAAACCCCTGCCTTTAACTTATTTTCATTTTAAAAGAACCTATAGTATGTGCGCACACATCTTTCTGAGGGGAAGTAACACAAAATGGAAGGCCAGTGGACATGTCGTGGGTTAGCAGGTGGAAGGCGAGGAAAGGCTTACTATGCCTCTATGCGAGGGCCGCACAGGTCACACGGTGCCGCCCCGCAGTCACGGGCCCAAGTGCCCTTGCACCGGCACGGGGGCTCATCAAGGCTGCGAGGCTTTCGCGCTGCCACTAGCTTTGGTTCTCACTAGAGGGCTGGGAGGTGGCCAGGGCGAGCAGTCCCCTCGCTTTGCTAAGGGAGGCTCAGCATCAGGGGTGGCCCCATGTCACAGGTCCGTATGGTGGCCACGCCAGGCCTCCCAACCTCTTCAGCTCCACATTCTTCCCACGGGGCCACTCTGCCTCCGCCGTCTTTTTAGCAGCCCATACACTTTGCTCTGCACAGGCATTGGGGGTTGGTCTCCCCCAAGAGGCACCGTGTGGCTTTCTCTTTTCAGGGGAGGGATGGTGGGAGCAATGTGGGGACTACATTGTCACCTGCTCTCTCACTGCCTTCAGGTGCGCTGAGTGTTCAGTAAATGTGGAGAGAATGAGAGATGTGAACTATCCCAGCTGGAATTCTCCAGAGCATGACAGCTGGGAGGACACAGCCTCCTGATCAGAGATGTGGGAGGGGGCTGGGCCCATCCCCCAGGCGCGCACTGAGGGGGCAGAGGAGAGTGAAGAAGGGTCTGCAGACAGGGCCCCTCTGCTGGAACTCTCTCACGACGATGGCGGGCCCCACTGCCGAGCGGAAGCTCCCTGAGAGACCAGGACGTTTGCGTCACCTTCCGGCTACCATATCCTGCTACTGCTTTCTGACTTTCATCGGACGTCCCCGAGGCAGCCTCCCTTCTGAGCCCTCCCACTTTGCTCCCCCAACAGCGAACCTTTCGGGCATCCTCTTCCTGACCCCTGCCCTTGGCCTGCCTGTGACACGTGGTGCTCTTCTGGGTCCCTGGAGGGTCCCCTCCACCAAAGGCCTCTCACAGCAACCTTGGCTTTCACTCAGGCTGTAGGCCAAAGACCCAGCTCCTTCGCGGGCCGCAGACGCAGCAAGCCCACCGCCCCTCGCCTCTCCCCTCCAGCTCTCACAGGCAGGAGCCCTAACGAAACGCCCCGCCTTCCCCCCCGGACAACCCTCTCCTGCCAGTTTCCCTCGCCTTTGTTGGCAGCAATCACACTGACCCAGACTCTCCAGCAAGAGCCCAGGGAACCACCCTGGCCGCTCCTCTCCTTACCCTCACGTCCCACGGGTCCCCAGTGCTGTCAATCCCAGCTCCCACTCTCCCTCCGCCTGTCCTGCTGCCACCACTGTGCATCTTCAGCGGGGTTAGCTCCTGTCTGGCCTCCCTGGTGCCAGCCTTAACCCTCTCCGTCCACCTTCCACCTGCCATTAGGGCTTCCGCTGGGACAAAGAACTGGCAAACCAAGCCGGGGCGCAGACGGCATGGGGCACCGTAAGGTTGGCGGCAGTGGCCCCACTCACCTGTGATGTGCAGCTGGTGCAGCCTGTGATAGGCCAGGGCCGCGTCCCGGGCGCTGGCCTTAGCTTCGTCCTCAAAGCCTGCGGTGGCGGCCAGGGTGGCCCTCCGGCGCTGGAAGACCTTCTTGAGCAGCCAGCGCACCAGGCGCAGCTTCTGGAGGCTGTAGCGAATCACGTTCCAGGAGAGGCTGCAGGCCAGGTCCAGGCGGGAGGTGGGCAGCGCCCGGCCCAACACCGACAGGCAGGTCTGCAGATTGGCTGCGGCAGCGGCAAAATCCCCCTAGAAAGTGGCAAGAGGTGAAATGTTCGCTGGCCTCGCTGTGGCCTTTTTACTTTGCTTTAATAAAGACGTTTACTCTCCCTCCATTCCCTAGATTCTCAGAGTTAAAAAATCGCCAGGAACCTTATCCCCCAGAAATGCTGACATTTTCATGTTTTCTCATGGGCTTTTTTTTTTTTTTTTTTTACTAAATTGGGATTGTACTGTGTCTATCTGTGACCAAATACTATACACAAATTCCCAGAGCAGTTTTATACATAAGATAATAGAACAGACTTAGATGATTTTTTTAGGCTTTTAGGTTCTCAAAATGTGGTTCCTGGAGACAAGTAGCATCAGCCCCTGAGATCTTGTTAGAAATGCAAATTCGTGGTCCTCAGGCCCCCACCCCTCCCCCACCCATCGAATCAGAACCGCTCTCTGAGAATTGCTGTTTTAAATACACGGCTAAATTGCCGCTGTACCCAAGAATCTGGAATAACTACTCTTTGCCAGCCTGAGAGGGTCCAATCCAGAATCTATGGTTCTGCATTGAAAGACCTCTGTCTCTGTTTTCTGTTTCTCTCATTAACGGGAAACAGAAGTAAGCAGTCCTCTCCTTTCCCACGTCGTCCTGCGGTGGGTACGACACTTGAATTTCCTTCCTGCACCATTACGGGAAGCGGATGGGGACAGGGGAGCCCCTCTCCCAGCTGACGATGCACAGCTTCTCACACACTCTGATGCTGACCCACCTCAGCCCTGCCTCCCGGTCCCTTCTCACCCCCAGGGCCATCTCACGGCCCTTCAAGCAACACGGCTAGGACAGAGGCTCCCACAGCTCCAGCCCCCACGGACCCTGGAGTCAATGTCACATCACTTCCACTCCACTGTACAGCTCAAAGATTTCCCAAGTCAGTCTTTCCTTTTGATTCCAGGTTCTTGCCACCTCTCGAGCGGTCTATTCCAGGAGCCGCTACTTTGCCTCCAGGAACTTGGTGCCCCCTCCTCCCAGCCCCACACTTCACACAGCTGCCAGAAGGACCTTCATGGAACACAGACCTGAACCTGCCTCTAAGACACATATCTGGAAATGCTTTTGTTCTGGGAATAGGCATGGACCCCCAACAACCACACCTACATTCCAGTAGCCACAGCCCTCGGCACAGCTGACAGCTCCAGGCTGGTCAACACGATTCTGTCGTGGGCACCGCGGCCCACAGGAGGGGAGGGTGGCCCGCGGGTTACTGCCGCCCAGGAGTGTTCTGCTTCCTGTGCCTCTGACATGTGAAGTTTAACTCTTCCTTTGATGCTGTGTTGCCCCAGAATCCTTCCCATAAACTTCGCTTTGCTGATTTCTATTTTTTTAAATTTTTTAAATTTATTTACTTTTGAGAGAAAGAGACAGAGCTCGAGTAGGGGAGGGGCAGAGAGAGAGAGAGAGAGAGAGACAGACAGAATCTGAAGCAGGCTCCAGGCTCTGAGCTGCAAGCACAGAGCCCGATGCAGGGCTCGAACCTACGAACTATGAGATCATGACCTGAGCTGAAGTCGGATGCTGAACCGACTGAGCCACCCAGGCGTCCCTCCTTTGCTGATTTCAAAAGAAAACATTCAGCTAATTTTCCTGCTCAAAAATCTTCCTGATTCTCCTTGGGGAAAAAACCCCAAATTGGTTACTAGTCAAAGACCTCTCCAATTTGTGCCCTAGATACACTTCCAGCCTTAGCCCTCACCTGTCCCAGACATACTGATCTCCCTGCTGGTCCCCAAACATCCCATCTATTCAAGACTTCTCCACCTAGAAGGCCCTCCCAGCCCTTGCCCACTCTGCTCGAGTCCTACTCCCTCGGCCAGAGCTTGTCCCTCCCACCCCAACCCCCGCGGCACTTTCTTCTTCCTCTGTCCCAGCACAGACCACCAAGCATCCCATGTCCATGGAATCACTGACACGGTGTCCTCTCACCTGCTGCCCTGTGACTGTCAGGGGCAGGGTCGCTCCCAGGCACCTACCACCAGACTTTATACACCGGAGTGCTCAATGTCAGTCACTGAGTCTTCAGCTGAGCCTGGGGGCGGGTGGGGAGAGGTGGACGGCAGGACTCACCCTGGCGAGGTCCAGATCTGCCTGCTTTCGGTGCCTCCAGAAGGTGACCGAGGAGCGGGAATGTGGCCGGATCACCGGCTCCCCATGGACCAGCAGCTTCACAAAGACGCTCAGGACAATCACACCATTCACCAGCCATAAGAGGAGCGTGGGCATCATCCAGTCAAACCAGCCCCCAGAGCCTGAAGAGGAACGTCTCAGCTGCGCCAGGAGAAAAGGCCTCCCGGAGCAGCCGCAGGGGACCGCAGGGCACCTCACGCCCCCCAGCATTTGACAGGGAAGCGCCTTCTACCTCCCTTTCAGCAGAAGCATGGATGACAGGCTGCTTCGTTTACTAACGATGTCTCAGTGCTTTCCGAAGGGATAATATATAACCTTAATCCGCACTATCGGCAAATCTAGGACAGTTCTGACGCCTAACCAGGAACCCTGCAGCCCTCGTCAGTCATGGCGCTGGGTGCCACCAAAGTCTGTGTTAGTCACGGTGTGGTCAGACTACTGGTTTTATACCTTCAAGGAGGTATAACCCCCATTTCCTGTACCCTCGCCCCCATAACAACAGCAGTGTGGTTTCTGATTTGTTCTCTTCTTACTAACTGAACTTGAACTTGCCCTGCTACCTCCAAAATGGGACTTATGCCAGTCCCTACCAGGCCTGTGACAAAAGCCCTTCCGGACCCGTGGACGCACAGAGCGTTCTGCACATGCACGGCCCGTCTCCTCCCACAGCAGCCCACCCTCGCTGGGGGGGCACGCAGGGCCCTCTGCCTACCCGACTCAAGGGACAGAATGCTTCGGCCGGAGCCCGAGGACGGGTGCTGGTCTGCGCTGGGGGCCCCGCCCCACCGCAGCAGGGCAGTCAGGGGGTTAAAGGAGAGGCACAGGAAGGTAAGGAAGCACAGCAGGATTCGGGAGCGGTCCACCATGCCCAGGGCTACAGGAGGAGAGTCTGGCTCGTCTTTGACCTTCAAGACAGGGCAGAGAGGTTGGAATGAGTATCACATGGGTTTCTGCAGCACTTTACTAACATTTATATGTAGTGGAGTCAGGCTGAGAGATTTAAATTTAAGACCACCAAGTCAGACAGGAACAGAGCCAGGAGGCCACTAAGAGGTCCACGGCTCTCCCACGGCTTCTCACACCCCTGCACACTCGCCCTCGTGCCCCGAGACAAGGACCACAGGTAGAGGAGTCCTGCTTATAAAACAGAGCTGTGTCACAAAAGAGAACGTTATGCATGATTTTGTTTCTGTAGAATTCCACAACGGACAAAGTCATCCGAAGTGACAGAAAGCAGATCGGCAGCGGTCTGAGGCTGGAGGCGGGTGCGTGAACTACTTGCCATGGCATACGAAGGGGCTTTGCAGGCGATGGGAACATCTCGACTGTAGTGACAGTTACGTAAGCGTGTGCCCTTGTTAAAACCCCCCAAGCTGCATGCCACTGTAAGATAGGTGTGCTTTATCGTGTGTAAATGAAACGTCGGGAGAGCTGAGTAAAGACATCCAACGCCAGTATGGGTCTGCTTTGCCTGTTGTAAAACCATCGTGTTGCTTTTCTTCCCGCCCCATTTCTCAGAGGGACAACTGGAGGCAGAACCCCACCCCCACCCCCGGAGCCCACAGAGGGCGGAGGAAGCCTAGAGCCAGATCTCCCCGCCTCCCGGAGCGCACTCACCACACCACTCCTTTTCAGTATGTGAAAGCCGTCTGAAAATGTCCTCTGAGGACAGATTCCTAGCTAATTCAACGTACCTCTCATATGGTCTTTTGTTTCCAAACAGAATCACATTATGAAATATTTCAAAGCTAGAGCTCCATCAGCAAAATTAAGTACATGATTCAACACACAGTTTGATCAAAAACTTAGGCTACAAGGGAAGTCTGTGCTTTCGAAGTCAGAAACTGCCAGTGGTCTCCGCAGGTTCCCCAGGCTAGATCACTAGGCTCTAGCCTCTTTTGGCTAATTCCATTAAACAACAATTGCCAGGGGCTTTCTTTGACAATTAAAGGCCCTGGGTTGGAATGTTTTTTGTTAGACTGCAAATTGTAATCATTTCCAGAAGAGGACCCAGAGGCAGCCTTGTCCTAAACCAACCGAACCACCACAAAAAGTGGTCTTGCCAGGCCCATTATGGGCCAAGGATGTAATGAGGCGCCTCCGGCAACTCCTCGGCTTGCGTGACAGCTGCTGTGTGTCCCCGTGCTGGGGCGGGCCTTTATTCCTCTCAGATGGGCTCTTTCAGCAAGGACCACTTAAGACCAGACTACATTGAACCAGTTACGCGGATTCTGTGGGGGACACAATAGGACCAGACTAATTTCACTCAATTCCTAGCCTTCTCCAGCCTGGTCCTCCGAGCACCGGGCCCGGCCCGTCGGCAGCCTCTTCCACTTCGAACTTAGGAGAGACGGGTAGGGGATCCAAGGATCGGGCGATTTCAGAGGCTCATACCTTTGCATCATCCAACAGAGGGCTTCCGGGCTCAGAGTCGATGGAATAGGGGGAGAAGCCAGCCTGCGACCCTGAGTCAGAGGCCGGAGGGGACATCAGAAGGACATTCTGATTAAAGTCATCGATCTTTAGCTCCACATCATTGTCCACCAGACTGCCTAGGTCGATGCCCTTCAGGAGTTCTGCAAAGAAAACCACATCTGGCAAACGGTCTGTTTCTACAGAGCCCCGCCTGGGCCAAGGCTGGGCTGGGTGAGGGGCACATGGTCCTTGCTCTTGCTTCACCCCTGAAGGCACCCTGTACACATCAGTGGGACCTCCCCAGGGCCCAGCAGACAACTTCTGCAAACAGAAGTGAGCTCACTCACTGTTTTTCTGATTTGCCAGCTTCAGCACCATGTTCTCCTGGCGCAGTTTATGATTAACCTGCTGCAAGTATTTGATGTAGTCAATGGCCTTCCTCAGGACGCCGGACTTGTGCATCTGGGAAGGAAGATGGGTGAAACCACAGTGGCGTCACTGCGGGCTGCAGAGTGAGAGCGGAGAGACCCAGAGCTCGTGGGGTGAAGGCATGGTTCAGGTTCAGATGCCGGCTCACTCGCTGGTTAGCTGTGCAACTCAGGACAAGTCACCTAGCATCTCTGAACCTCGCTTTCCCCCTCCTTAAAATGGGGAAAATGATAATACATGAATCAGTGGCGTGTGGTGGGGGTGAAATGAGATAATACGTGTGAAGAGAGGAGCCGTGCTCTGTCACTATTTACATAGTGACACTTGATAAATAAAAACTAGTTAGTACTCACATTTCTTATTATAACCCTAGAACCAAAACAAACTTTATTTTTTAAATGTTTATTTTGGGGGGGTGGAGAGAGAGAGAGAGAGAGAGAGAGAGAGAGAGAGAGAGAGAGAGAGAGAGAGAGAGAGAGAGAATATGAGTTGGGGAGGGGCAGAGAGAAGGAGACACAGACTCCGAAGCAGGCTCCAGGCTCTGAGCTGTCAGCACAGAGCCCGATGAGGGGCTGGGAGCTCACGGATGCTTAACCCACGGAGCCACCCAGGCGCCCTGAACCAAAACAATCTTTAAAGAAAACAAATGGCAAAAGACCAGAGCATTGTTGGAGAGCCACCTTAAGTAAAGTTATATTAGTACATTTCAAATCTATAGGCTAGAAGGAAAATAAAATTTTCTTTCAAAACAGAGATGAGGAAGCACAAAAATAAAAAAAAGGAAAAATAATTTAAAAAATAGAGATGAAGATAAACAGCTAACAGGTTAAAAAAAAAAAAAACCAACCTACATGACAGAAAACACATTTACTGAAACAGCAGAAATAATGGAAAACCTATTTCCTCTATTTGCTGTTAAAGACCCGATCTCTATTTTGTCTCTTCCCTTAAAGGTAATGGCATTGCTAACTGCCCCTGAGCACGATGAAATATACGGCGGCCATGCCACCGGCTGACTCCGCGGTATACACAGCCCTGCACCTGCTGCTGGCGAGCAGGAGGTGACCCTCTGCCTGGGTCATGGGGACCCGCGATCACCAAAGAGCAGTCTCAAAGGTCCAGGCAGGTCACTGCCTTTACAACCCCACCAGTTCCCTTAGTTGGTTAATATTTTATAATCATGAAAAATCCCAAGATGCTTTAATTAATAAGAAAGCACTTTTTTTTTTAATGTTTTTAATGTTTTATTTATTTTTGATACAGACAGAGACAGAGCATGAGAGAGGGAGGGGGAGAGAGAGAAGAAGACACAGAACCGGAAGCAGGCTCCAGGCTAGCTGTCAGCACAGAGCCTGACGCGGGGCTTGAACCCACAAACCTCGAGATCATGACCTGAGCCAAAGCCGGAGGCTTAACCGACTGAGCCACCCAGGCGCCCCAAGAAAGCACTTCTCAACCATCCTTATGTCCACTCACTGGACTGGGTCTTCCAAAATTCCTACAGTAAAGACCAGTGGAGGGGAAACGGTGGGACACGAAACACCATTCTGCCTGGCACCCACCTTGGCATCTGTCCCCATGACCAGGTCCTTCAACTCGATGATTTTGTCATTGATAGAGGAGCGATACCGCTTCTCAATGATGTTGTGTGTCGTCCGCCTTTCTCCCTCTTTGGGGGGCTCCAACTGCTTGACTCCTCCAGGTACCTGCTTAATAGGCACTTTCTCTTGCCCCATCATCACAGGCATTGTGGTCAAAATGGTCCCATTGCTGCCTACCAGAGTCTAGAACAGGCACAAACACAGGGCAGAGTTACCCCAGGGTCAGTCTGAGTAAAGCAACCTCACAACACAAACCTGTTGACCTTGGCCACGCAGCGCCTCTCTTTGCTTAATTAAGTCAGGCCCCAGGAAGCTGCAGGAGCCATGGTACATTAGTTACTACGCCCCTTTCAGAACCACTGTCACCAAGTCACCCCGCAAGAGGATGAGCACGGATAAAGAGGTTTTAATCTTGGATCTAGGGGTACCCAAAACAAGCCCTAGGATTTCTGCTTTGCTGGCAAACCATTAACCACCTTGAACTTGCATACAATGTACCATATCATTTTGGCTCCAAGGAAAACTTACTCTTAGTGTGGGATACATCTTTTCCTGTCATAGGACAGTGCACTCACTTGCTGCGTTGCCTTATATAATCTGGTCATCAGAATGCACAGGGGCGGATAAGCAGGCCAACTCTAGGGGCTTCCCCTTTCCCCCTCAACTCTGCTTTCCCGTTTGTATTTTTACTAATTTTAGTTTTATTGTCATCCCTAGATGACCAAACAGCCAATGAACAAATAAAAAGCCGCTCAACTTCACCAGCCATTAAGAAATAATTCACACATAATGAAAACCACACGTGTTAAGTGGATAGCTTGATGGAGTTTTATGTTTGGATACAATGTGTGTGACCAAGATAACCCAGACCAAGACCCAGACCATTTCCATCCCTCTTAGAAAGTTGTCTTGTGCCTCTTTTCAGTTACGCCTGTCCCTTCCTGCTCTTGTGGTCACTGCTCTGACCTCTATCACCACAGCTTAGTTTTGCCTCTTTTGGAACTTCATATAAATGGACTCATCTGCATGAACTCTTTGGTGATAGGCATCTTTTGCTCCACACACTGTTTTGGAGGTTTAGCAGCCGTATGTATCAATACTTCTTTCTGGACGTGTGGGCTGTTTCCAGTTCTTGGCTTCTATGAATAAAACTTACTTTCAAATTCTGATCACCTTTTGCTGGATCGGACTCTCTTGCCACAAGATGCTGAAAACAGCTGTGACCTGACAACCCAAGGATGGGTGCCTTCCATGTCCCTCACCTTGGAGCCCCTCCCTGCCCGGTGGGCGTGGGGTCCTTCAGAAGCCAAACCACCACGAGCAGGACCCAAGAGTCCTCCACACTGATGGCTCTGTGTGGGGATGCTGCCCACAAACTGGGGGTTAAAAAAACAAAAAGGGGGTATATTTGCAATGTGACACATTCCACTGAGTGCCTGTGCCTGCTCACTGTGTAGGGAGGGGCTCTGTTAACATCTCAGAGGCCTAAGACCTCCAAGGAAGGAGGAGGGGAGGGGAGAGGGGGAGGGGAGGGAGGAAGGTGCCTCTTACTGGTACTTGAAGGGCAGCCGTCTGGATGGGGGTGGTGAGGGCGGTGAGGGCTGGGTTCTGGACTGCGGCCATGACAGGGCTGCCATCTGTCTTTAGTGTGGTCAAAACAAGGGAATCTGTCTTGATGATCTGAGGCTGTACCAGGACCTGGATGGAGAAGGAAGAAAAGGAAAAGGAAGGCAGTATTATTTTTCTGTTTTGCCTTAGCTTCCTATTACACAGAAACCCTCTGGGAGAGAATGAAAAAAATAACGTTTTCCTAAAACTGAGAACACAGCTTGATTACTGGGTTGAGACGGAGAAAGAGGATAGCTAAAGAGGGTCCTGGGTTTTAAGGATGAAAGACTTCGAGGACAGCAGCGCCAGCGCCTGGCAGGGACACGGGGGAGCGGGGAGGGGGGTCTGATTTTGGTCAAACTCAGAAAAGCCAGGAACATGGCTGAGAAGCAGAAAGAAAAAACGTGATTCCCCCACCCCCCCTAAAGATAAATGACCTTGTTAGTAAGAAAATACGGTCCACTATGATACATGACTTAGAAATATCTTAGCACACGTCTTTCAGTTTTAGACCCATGAGATGCTTAAATATCACAAATCCACCTGCACTTACGGAGTCCGTGTGAGGCCAGTGAGCACCTACAGATGCGGTCTCAGCCAGCTCTCCACTCCGAGCTCACTGGGGCCTCACAGGGCCCAGGCGCCCCAAGTGCCACTCCCTTACATTCCGCCGGGTCTTTCTGAGTCTGTGGACCACATGCTCAGCCAAAGACCAGCCCCAACCAGTGCCTCCCTGGATCCTCGCCAGCCACCTACCGGGACCTGCTGCACCTGGGGCGCAGCAACTGTCTGCACCGTGGCCGGGGCGAGGGTCTGCAGCGTGCCATTGGCCGTCTGCGTCAGCACCCGCTGGGCCTGCACCGTCTGCACCTGCTGCTGGATGGTGACTGGCTGCACCTGGGAGGACGTCACTAGGCTTTGGACTTGAGGCTGAAGGACTTGGGAGAAGAGGAGGGAAAAGTCACACGGACGAGGAATGCACTCTGGAGCTGCAATAACTGAGGACGGAGCGCCTCGGAAGGCTCCCGACTCCCCGCCTGCTGCTGAAGGAGATGGCACAGCTATTTCCAAGCTGGTCTAGATAACAAGAACATTCCATGAGAGCTGTATCAGTTTTCTGCGGGAACGAGAACAGATGATTTTATTGCTCTGAGTGCCAGGGTGAGGGGTGAGGTGAGGGGAACTCATCAGCAGATGCCCGTGGCTGGCAAGGGCGTTCACAGATACAGAGAACCAACAGCTCCGCGGGTCTTCCCTTCCTCTCATGAAAAGAAGGGAAAACGCACTTTGGGATGACGGTCTCAGCGTTTTGCTTTGCTGCCACCCTGCAGCCCCTAATCCCTCCACAGCCCACAAAAGAACTGTCAGAGGCTTAGAAATTCAGAGTAATATCAATCCCCTCCCCCAAAGGTCGGAGAGAAATCAATGCAAAGGCACTGGGCACAGCACAGCAGAGAAAGCCACTCCCTCCCACCCCCTGGGGCCTAGGACGAGGCCTGCTGCACGGAGACCCAGCACCTGCCAGGACTCATTATTCTCTGTAGTTGGTGCTCAGATGTCTGCTGAATGAATGGTTCTCAACCTACGGGTGCCAAGATCTGGCTGTTGCTTGGATTGGTTTCTGGACTCATCTTATTCAGCCTGTAGCTCTAGTTACTGGGACTGTGTCTACTGGGCTGTGAGAATCTTCGACCAAGTATCCTTGAAGCAGGCACAAGAGATACTAAGGTATCTGAAGAGGCGGATCGTGAATGGTTCCTGTACCCACTGTCCTTACTGCCCGTTACCCAAAACTCCTTCAGACAAGGACCAAACTGATGGATTCTGCCATCCCCAAACAGGACATAACCATTTGCCTCAGAAGGGTCTGCAAACTGGCACATACACTTTTGAGCCAACCAGTCATTATGGTATCTGACTTCTGAATCACCTTGAAAGCTGGTAGCCGCGTTCTGATATATCAAAGGCTGCTGGATGATCCTCGTCTGGGGGGCTGTGCTGAATGTCGGGGTGATCATCACCGTCTGCTGCTGCAGCTGAGCTGGAGGCTGGGGCTGGGGCTGGGGGCGGGGCTGAAGAACCGGAGTCGCCCTGGGCGGGGTGGGAACTGCAGTAGGGGGAACTTTAACCTGCAGGGCTGGAGCCTGGGGGGAGGCGGCCGAGGGGGAGAAGGCAGGCAGAGGGACCTGGCTGAAGGACCGCTGCAGGGAAGGGTCCCCAGCGCCGCCCCCACCGCCCCCGCCACTGCTGCCGCTGCCACCGCCGCCACCGCTGCTGCCGCCGCCCCCGCCGCCAGGGAAGGAGCTGCAGGAGCCACACAGCTGCTCGGAGAACAAGTCAGGGAACTCTCCAACTTGATTGCTGACAAACTGCAGCATCTCTGTGGATAAATAAAAATGAGTCATTCTACTGCCACCCAAAATAACTAGTAACTTTCAAATTTGCTTAAGAAATGGAAGCCTGCAAATCAAAAGGTTTTCCCATGAGCGTCGCAGAAACAGGTCGGGAAACCTTCTCCTCCCTCTTAGGAGGCAAAGCCCGGACGACAGGGCAGGACTTCGTGTCTTTGATATTCTCTTTCCCCACTCTACCTCCAAGCCCTTCCTACCAACTTTCCTGATGGTTTCAGGCCTAACAGGAAGGAGCTACCTCTGTACTAGGTGACTGTTGCTTGCGGAGGTTACTGCTGGTCTCATCTTACAGTTAGGGACACTGGGCCAGGGCGTGGGGGCTGGCGGTCCGAAGGCTTCGGTGCTCAGTAGCCTCAGGTGCGAGGCCACCTCCAGCCTCTGCACTGTTCTCCGTGGCAGAGCAGGAAGCCGGGAGTCAGGCTCTCACCCCAGGCTGCCCTCGCCCCCCACCACAGGTAGGCTCTGGGCCTTCTCTCCAAGAAGGGCCCAGCCCTGGGCACTGCTGGTACCCTCAGGGACACTCAGGGATGGTGAAGTTGATGGCCTCCAAGTCATGGATCTTTAGGGGTGGAGTGGATGGAAAGATCATATACAAGGCCCAGAGCAGGGAAATGACTCGGCCAAGGTCCCATGGCTCATCAGGGCACAACGAGGATTAGGGCCAGTTCTCGGCCTCCCAGCTTCATGGTCTGCCGCTGTAGCACAGTGCACGCACTACCAGAAGGTCAGGGCAGGGCAACCCCAGCCCGGGGCTCCATGCTCTAGGGCGCCCCCCCCCCCCCCGGTTGTGTCCCTTCTCTCTGGGCAAGGAGTCTGTGAGACCAAAGAGATGTGTCCCCCTGGAAGCCATGGGCCCCTTCTAGATCATGCTCTAAGAACCTCCTAGCCCAAAGGGACTCAAGCTTGCCTCCAGGTCCTCTTCCCCTAATTCATCCTCCTCAAAATTTACCAAATCCCGAGTTAATCCACAACTAACAAGTCATCTGTCATGGCTCCTTCCTCCCTAAAGGGCTGGTCCCCATTAGAAGTCTGGGGCTTCGGCTTTGCCCCAGGTATTTTCAGACCCACAGTTCTTTACAGTCTCCATTCCCTCCCTTTCCAGTAC
>NC_043709.1:6479403-6481479 GCF_006229205.1 Suricata suricatta
GTTTGTGAATTCAAGCCCTGTGTTCAGGGAGCACAGAGCCTGCTTGGGATTCTCTCTCTCCCTCTCTCTTTCTGCCCCTCCCTTGCTGGTGTGCTCTCTCTCTCACACACACGCTCTCTCTCTCTTTCTCTCTCTCTCAAAAATAAATAAACTTTAAAAAATGGGGATTACCTGGACGGCTCAGTTGGTTAAGTGTCCAGCTTCAGCTCAGGTCATGATCTTATGGTTCATGAGTTCGGGCCCCACATTGGGCTCTCTACTGACCGTGCAGAGCCTTCTTCAGATTCTCTGCCCTGCCCACCACCCCTCCCCTGCTCTCTCTCTCTCAAAAAATAAATAAAACTAAAAACAAACAAAAAGCTAAACTAAGAAAGTCGGACTGTGGCAGAGTTGGAGCGGGTAACCGCCAGGAGCATCCCTGCCAGGTAAGCTACGGTTTGCAGGCCTGGCGGCTCCGAGGCGACCCGCATTGGCGGGCCGTTCACTCATCGTACGTGTTCTGGAACTTCGTTTTTCAAAGCCCCATAAAACCCGTGCCTTCTCCAGGCCTCCCTTTTCTGGGTTTCATGGCCCTCGGCGGAAATGAGAGCCTGTGTGATTGCAGCGCTCCGTGATGGGAGCGGGGAACACGAGAGAGACATTAGAGGGCTCCCGCGGGGCACAGCTCGCAGCTTCAGTGCAAAACTGCGCCCGGAGCGGGCCTCCTGCGCCCGGCTTCTCTAGGCCTCGTTCCGGCTGGCGGGGCCTCCCCGTCTCTGTCACTGCAGACCAGATGGGGTCCCGGGGAGGCCTGGTGCGCCCTGCTGGAGCGGGGGCTCCAAGAGCCTCTTCCCATTACTCCTTCCTTCAAACGCTTGGTCTTAACGGGCCCCACTGCGCCACTCAACCCAGTGCCTGGCTGCCTGGCTGCCGATAACAGCACTGGAGCTTGTCGTGTGTGGGTTGAAAAGAATTTATTTTTTTAATTTAAGCAGTTGCATCCCATCTGCCTACACACGCTTAACCTGCTTTGTGAACAAGCTTTGTGACCTTTGCAGGTTACCTCACTGTGCCAGCGCCCGCCTTTCTCCACGGAAGGCGTTGGAGAGCACTCGGCCGGATGGGATCCAGGGAGCCAAGTGCCCAGGCAGGAGGTGCCCCTGGAAAGACCCCTAATAGGGACCTTTGTAAGGGTCTGCCCCTTGCCAAGCACTTGTACAAATTATCTTTGTTAATCCTCACAACAAAGAAGCTGAATTAGTATTCTTTTTTTTTTTAATGTTTATTTTTGAGAGAGAGAGAAAGAAAGAGTGCAAACAGGAGAGAGGCAGAGAGAGAGGGAGACACAGAATCTGAACCAGGCTCCAGGCTCTGAGCTGTCAGCACAGAGCCTGACACGAGGCTTGAACCCACAAACTGAGATCATGTCCTGAGCTGAAGTCGGATGCTTATCCGACTGAGCCACCCAGGCGCCCCCCGCCCCCGCCCCACCAAGTGAGTATTCATAAGGCAGCCTTTTGTGATGAGGGAACCAGGATGTAGAGGGGTGACTTGCCCACGGTCACACAGCTGGTAGGTCGCCTCCTGACACCCACCCAGTACCAAAGCCTGTGCCCATCTACCAGACCTCTGGCCTCTCGTGCCTTGTGCCACCTTAGCTTTCTGTGGATGTGATGTTCTTTTGCCTCTAAAGCAGGCCTCTGTGTTGATTCCCTAGAGTTGGGGTTTTATGTGAACTCGGGGAAGTTCAGCAGATTACTAGGTTTCTCAAGCATTTTCTTAAAATTTTTTATAAATCTTGTGTTGTACTTGGAATGTGTCAGCACTAAATTGTGTTTTGTTTAAATTTTGTGCTGAGTTTAAGGACATTTCTTAGTTTAATTCATGTTTGAGGCACTGGAATTGGTTGGTACCAGTTACAATGTGGCGGTTTGCCCATTTCTCCCTCCCACGTACAACAGGCGGAGTGTGCAGGGGACCCGCAGAGTGCTGAGGTGTTGGTAAATAATACCACCCCTTAGTCGGTTAATCTTACGAGATGCTGTTTTGCCAGGAGGTCAAACTGCTAGGCGTCAGTCCTACATGGTCACCCGGGAA